>NW_014577240.1:213067-225541 GCF_000485595.1 Priapulus caudatus
CCACACCAACACCACCACACCACCAAACACCACACACCAACACCACCACCCACCAACACCAGCGCACCCCTCACCACAACACCACCACCACTACCAACACCACCCACCACCACCAAACCACTACCACCACAACCACCACCACCGCCGCCGCCGCCGCCACCCCCAGCACCACCACCACTACCACCAACGCCGCCAAAAATCTATACATACAGATAAAGCATTTCGTCGTAATTATATTTCATTTATCTATCCATGTATGTAGCTATGTCTATGTCCATGTTTATGTCTATATCTATACTTCTATGTCTGTTTTTTTTATATCATCTATCGATTATCATATTACACATAATCGTGGCGAAGATGCATATACTTAGTTGGAATATTCCGTATCATTAACCACTATAGGCTCGTTAGGCGAGTCTCTCTAAGAGAGTAGGCACGGTAATACTTACATGGCACTTTAAAGAACAGCGTTGCGACGTAATCGTCGTCTCCATAGTGATACGGAACAGACATCAGCTATCGGAAAAAGACAAAAGAGAAGCAATTTACTACACTTCTTGTGTAATGTCGTTCGGGCCGCTGTGGACATTTTAAATTGGCTGGCACACGCGCAGAAGTCATTTTCACAAAATATTTATCATGCCATGGATTCATTCCTTTCAATCACACCAATTAAGATTCATTCATAATTTTCATAATTTCATAATTTCACAATTGATATCAGCATGATGCAGTGCTGCTCTGGTGATTTTACCCTGTATATGAGACTCCAGATGTCATATACCAGTAGGATTTACTTGCCGTTCTGATCATTTAATGTTTTCATATAATATTCAGAAGAAATTATACTATACTATACTATACATAACTATTACATACTAATACGTATACTATACTGACTAACTATACATACTATACTCATACTATACTATACTATACTAACTATACGTATACATACATACTATACTATACTGATACTTATACCTATACATACTATATTACTATTACCTATTATATAATATACTTATAACTCATACTAGTATATATATGTTATAGTATAACTATAACAAATAGATAGATAGATAGCGTCGTCAGCCTATGACGGTATACAAGTGTTGGTATATCTAGCACCAAATAGCATAATGGATAAACTGAAGATGTCTTGTTTCACGACCGGTCACAAAATCTAAAGCTTTTATAAAATGACCTCTATTTACCAGAGCAAACGGAGTAGATTATTCAAATTACATCCACATCGCCTCTGCTATCAAAGTGGCATTTTTTCAGCAATCTTAAAGCATTACGAGATAACTAACGCATCGAAAGGTTATATGCTCGAGAATTATAAATAGTATATATATAAAAATGCAGATATCAGAATTATATAGGACTGTCACTGTTATGAATATAGCGTAGCAGTTGCTTACACTATTAGAAACTTACCAGTACTCTTACATTACAGTAGTCGACACGATTCAAAACAAACTGGATAAACACGGGCTTTTTGAAACATGAATTCTGCTAATGTTTCCTGAACGATTCCAAAGTCAACCAGATATAATTTGGCATCATATTGTTGAAGAAGCACGTCTCATACATACGTCAGAGGCAGCGCCGCCGGCCACCCAAATTTCAATCACCATGCAGATCGAATGTAAGCCTTATAGCGCAAGACATATTGATAAATGCACCGTTCATTAGGTCAATGCGATTTAGACCAACAACCATATTTGATCGGGTTCGTATAAGGTTAAAAGAATGCCACAGCAAAATGTCGCCAATTATTTCCATTCATACAGGATATTGCTTCACCGTTTCAGCAGCCCTTTTTAATTGCAAAACAAATTCGCGATGAACGAGGGCGCATGATCGAAAGCGCGGCGTGCTGCTTATCACGTTCCGTGCTGGTTAAGAAGAACATGAAAATCTTGGAAAATGAAAATGCCATTAGATAGGTGTATGGAAACTTACATCACAGAAAATCATATCAAGTTATGCAAGATTATATAACTCGTGTTATCCTCAGTGCCGTGTTGAATACGGACCATGATGCCCAACATCGTAACTCCTGTGTGAGCAGCGCCGAATATTCCCGCGCGGCGCTCCCATGGCGGCCGGGTGTGTCTGCCTCTGGTGTGTGTGTGTGTGTGGTGCGGTCCTGTGCGTGCGTCGCGTGCGTGCGTGTGTGTGTCGTTTGTGTGGCTGTGTGGTGTGTGTGGTGTGGTGTGTGTGTGTGCGTGTGGTGTAGTGTGTTGCGTGCGTGTGTGCTTACTTGCGGCGCTTGACGTGCATTGCCTTATCTTGGTGCGTGCGTGCTGCTTACGGTGCGTGCACGTCGCGCGCGTGCGCGTTTCACCATAATAAAACAACGTAAAATCTATTCGTTAGTTGTTAGTTTCTTTTGTGGAAACCACAATTTCAGTGAAACGCCCCCCCTACCCCCGCCCCCCCCCTCCGGGAGAGAAATTTAGGTATAACGATATACCCGAAGAAAATGCCACCACCGAATCGATCAACAGCATTTCGGAGTTCAAAACGACCTCTTTTCTTCAAGGCGTGCATCTAGTGCCACCAGGCGTGTTCGAGTAACAGACGACGCCAGCAAGCTGACACCCAGCCATTAGGCACTTATGTTCAGCGCTACGTTCTCCTAGCGTATTACAGCACAAATTGACTAAGTGGATGTTCGCTTAAAGGTTATGTAAATATGCTGGTGCACGCAAAGCTTGCCTATACGTGTGTGCGCGCGTGGTGTGTGTGTGGTGTGTGTGTGTGCCTAACAAGTGCAGGCAGTTGAAGCGACAGCGCTCATACGACGTTACTGCTACCGGGTGTGTTGATTTCTGATAAACTCACTGCAACCGAATCAGGCCGCCCTCCCGCCACCGGGTCCTGTGTGTGCGTGTGTGTTCTGGCTTAGGTGATATAACTCTTAGGAACTACTACCCATACAGATCTAAAATTACTATCGATAGCTTAGGCTTTCGTATTGTGTATTACTCAGTATTGTGTAAGTACGCAGTAATAAAAGAACACGCTTGTGTGTGTGTGGTTGTAACTTTAATGACTTCTCTGTATGACTTGTCGCGTAGTATAGTTGTTATCATGGATATGCGTCGGAGTGCAGCGCTTTCAGTTGGTTGGGTGTGTGTGGGGACCCACAGCTGTGTGCGAGCAGCGCGCGTGTGCTGTACGTGCCATATGTGAGTCGAGTGCGCTGCACAATGATCGCGTAACTATCACGAATGGGCGGGAGCGAGAACGTTGTGTGACCTCTAGACGTTTAGTTATGCGAACGAGTATCTGGCGCACATACGTATATAATAGCGTAATAAAATGCAACTCGTCTCTATATAGCGTAGCGCGCCATGAACTACAAGTCGAGAGTCACGTAACACACACAGTACAAATGTATTGGGGTGGCATTGCTCGCCCGTATGAGACGCGGACTATCGTTTGTATAGACCGTGCTTCAACATTACAATCAGGTTGTAAGTCATGAGAGAGACAATTAAACCGACAGGCGGCCGCGTAGCGGGCATACACTGATCTACTAGCAGTATTTCGAGTCAGCGTAGGCGGGAGAATTCTCGCTTCAGCTTGAATAACACATCTGCATCGCAGGTTCCAACGCGAATCAGTTTACGTCCCGGCACAGAGCGCTTCCGTCACGTTAGAGTGTAATTCGATTTCGGATAACACACAACACGCGAGCCGGCTGTCATTTTCTTGCGAACCTAGTATGTATTACCATTGTTTCTAGTCTACATGTCATACACGTTGAAGTATAATAATTTTGTACAGATGCAGTCAGTAGCAGCACTACACGTCAGTAGCAGTCGACTTCACTAAGAGAATCATTTCTGACAGTCTTAGAGTAGCACGCACAAGATGGGCTAACACTTACACGACAATCTAGAGTGAATTCTTGGTGGCTAGTTCACCCAGTGAGAAGTCCCACATATCACAATAACATAATTACAAGTTTCACTCACATTTCAAGGTGACGAAGATCAACGATAACGCGAGTCAGTCCAGTCAGCTGCAGAACTACTCATGATACAGTAGAATTTATTCTACGATTTTAGTGAGGCATACACTACGTCACAGAGCCAACTCTACAATTCAATCACACTAATTAATAATTAATAAATTTTCGAGAGTAGGTAAGCACTAGAACACTACACTAGGTCAGTTCCGGTTCAACTTAGAATTGATAGTTACTATTTAATTGGCCATCTGAACACTTCCGACTATCCATTAATTATCTCTCACAGACTTAATCAAAATAACCTTAGAATTTTTGCACCTGAGAAATTGAGCTGCCTTGGCGAAGTCTCTGCACTCAATTATTGACACACGAATGAGTGCCTCAGTTCTCACACCTATGCATGGCCTAATGGCTCCTCGTGTTCTGCACTTACCCATACCCAACGCCGAGATTCAGGAGTATACAGTTCGTAAAGTGATTAAAGGCGTAGCATCAATACACACAGCGATACCCGAGTACCCAGTGCTATTTCTCACACACACACACAGCAGCCCAGAAGTCGACGCATACACTAACCAGCGTGCATCAGTGCGAAGGTCAATAGCTAGCACTACAGTCCTAACACCGGCCAGTCGGAGAGTCTGTGTACTGCGATCTAATGAACAACTTCACAAGATCATATGTTGCTTGCACACTACCAAAACTAGTGATGGGGTGGTGACACGTTTGGTTAGCGGCCAAACTGTATCGCACTCATTATAATGCGCATTTCGTAAACACTCGATTTCATTCATCGTATATCCGAACCTTCAGTGTCTGCACTCCTATAAGTGCCAGATTCTTGCGGCGTAGCTGACATGCCACGAAAACTGCGCCCACAAGCGAAGATCCACTACCAGGAGGAAACATATGGTCGTGAAGAACGATAAACGAAATATACAACGCAGCCGCCGTTAATCGATCAAGCTTATACACATAACGCAATAAGCGCTGATTTTCCTAGCAACATCATTTTAACCAATGACAGACATCTTAAATAAAATGTAATGTAAGATATAACGTTGCTTGCTATTGCAAGATTATTTAACTACTGAGTGGACTTTTTAGGTTGAATGAAAGGCAATTCCTAATAACTCCGCAGCAGTTGAATTCAGTTTCAATCACAAACTACGTCGTATTGGCACACTTCGTACGAACCTATTGTTTCCGTGGTCCGGCTAGAGCTCAGACCAATAATCTAGCTTAACTTTCTGCATTCGTATATTGCCAGATCGGATTGTGAACTTATCTTCTCCTTATTAATCTATAAGTTATTTTCTATTTGCGTACCACACGACCTACTGACATGTTAGACCACTCCATTGTTCAAATACAACTGCATTGCAATTAATGCTTGCATTATAAACTTTTATATAAGCGTGAATATTTTGGAACATAATACTATCGTTGCAAGCATGATATCACAGTGCCAGTTCTCGCCGTAACGTGCAAAAGAGTAGCTTATTCAGAGCACCAGATTCATCTCTTGCGACACTTCTTTATGTTATAGCTATCTTCGACTCGGGTGTCAACACATTAAGAATACTAGAGGGATTGTGGACTCAGCTCATCAATCGAGAGCGAGTACCGGTTATTCTCCAATGAAGGACTAGACGGGTCAGTCACTACGTCGTACTTCGCCAAATCCCAGTTCTACTATGCTCGCTCTGGCCAGGTCCAAGTGTATACGAATAAACACTAATAATACGCCCCGAGGATTGACAAGGGAGCACTTGCGTGAGCTCACACAGTTTCGCGCAGTTTTGATATATACTCGAAGCCACTCAATCAAGCGTGTGGTTCGATTCAAATCCAGAGACTCGAGGCGCGGAACGTGTGCAGTCAGTGCAGCCGACAGAGGTGCAAACAATGTCGTATTCTACACTAGGAAAATTCGAAATATATAAATTGATCTTGCGTACTGTTTACAAGGATAGTCAGTGCTTAATAGTTCTACAGTGTAAGAGGATGACTCTGTTGTTCCGGAAGTGTACTCACCGTACATCTGAAAATTGGACGACTTTCTTTCTAGCCATAGCCACAAGTACAGTGCGGCACGGCAAATTCGCCGCTTATGCACAAAGCCAGACCTCATAGTAATTACAAATCCCTCGCACAAGAGTGAACGGCTCACTAATTTTATTCAACTTGAGTCCAATTCACCACACAATATTATTGAGAAAAAGATAAACACAGAAGCTCGGATTCCCCAGCCGTACACGGCGGTATTAATCGAGAAGGCAAAATCGTAGAGGCCGAAATTACAACCATTATACCTATATATACGATACAATATATATATATAATATATAGTATATATATATATCATTATATTTATGCATATTACTATTTAGCCACGCACGCCCATGAAACGTCACCAGCACGCAAGGACGAAAGCACACACTCGAATCGGACATAAATAACGTGCGTATAACGTGCGCACGAGACAAGAGAGAGTCAAAGTCGTCTCCCTATTCATGGCGAACGTAAATCGGAGGCCTAGTACGCCAGTGCGCACGCACGTGGGTAGCAGTTCAACCGGAGAGAGGCGGGTGGGACGAGTGCCACTTGCTCACACGCACAACACAACCTGAATGAGGACCCACGGCAAGGCCTGTTGTGAAGTGTCTGTGCAGTGTGCGTAACGACCGTGTGGTTTACGTTTTACGGGTCGATGGCTGAGACGCTGATCAGGCTTGACGGAGCGATCATCCGGTGCACACTTTTTATGACGAGGACACTCGACCTGTGCAGCGCACGAATGGGAAGTGGTAGCAAGTAACAGCCGAGCCTTCAAATGAGCTGTTTTTTTTATCCTAAGCGTGTTCGTTGGATGGGAGCGGGGCTGATAAGGGTAGTGAGCGCGCAGTATGATGATGATTGACGACGACGACGCCGACATGAATATGTGATGATGACGATGATGACGATCGCTTTTTTGCTGCTATTGCTGCACTACTAATAGCCTGCCCACCGACGTACGGCCCTCCTGCTACTACTACTGCTGCTGGTTGTTGGTTGTTCTGTTGTAGTTGTTGTTGTTGGTTGTTGTTGTTGCTGCTGCTGGCCTGCTGCTAGCTGCTGGCTTCTGCTGCTGCTGCTACTACTACTACTAACTCACACTACTACCTACTATACTACCGACATACTACTACTACTACTATTAACTAGCTACTTACTACTACTACTACTACTACTACTTACTGCGACTTACTATACATACACTACTACTAATACTAACTACTACTACTACTACTACTACTTACTACTACGTACTACTACTCCACTTCTACTACTACCACCACTACCACTTATTACCACTACTCACTACTACTACTACTACTACTATATACTACTACTACTACTACTTCTACTACTACCACTAAACTACCACCGCACTATTACCACACTAGCAACTAATACTACTATACTACCTACTCGACTACTTCTCTACTACTGGACTACTACTACTACAACTACATACCACTACTACCACCACTTATTACCACCACCACTACTACTACTTACTACTACTACTACTACTACTGACTACTACGCACCAACTACCTAGCTACTACTTGCAACCGCTTGCTTCTGTACTGCGGTACTCTCGAATGTTGGTGTGTACTACTGCCTACACATTCTGCTTCTGCTTGCTCTGCTGCTGCTGCATGCTGTGCTGCTGCTGCTGCTGCTGCGCTGCTGCCGCCGCCGCCTATGATTACTAGTGCTGGAGTGTGTTGTGGGGAATGTGGCGCACACGGCAACCTACGGCGTACGCGTTCCGATCACAATGCATGGCAATCGTAAACAATATTCGATCGCCCGACATTACCCTGACGGAATTACCTTTGCGAATGGGGCGACGAAACGGCACGACCACTTGGTAAATCATTCGGCCACTATTACCACCACTACTACTACTACTACTACTACTACTACTACTACTACTACTACTACTACTACTTCTACTACTACTACTACTACTACTACAACTACTACCACTACTACCACCACTATTACCACCACTACTACTACTACTACTACTACTACTACTACTACTACTACTACTACTACTACTACTACTACCACCACTACTACTACTACTACTACTACTACTACTACTACTACTACTACCACCACTACTACTACTACTTCAACCGCTGCTTCTGCTACTGCTACTTCTCATGTTGGTGGTCGTACTACTGCTACTTCTGCTTCTGCTGCTGCTGCTGCTGCTGCTGCTGCTGCTGCTGCTGCTGCTGCTGCTGCTGCTGCCGCCGCCGCCTATGTTACTAGTGCTGAGGGTGTGGTGGGGAATGTGGCGTCGCGATCATGATGGCAATCGTAACAAATTCGATCGCGACATTCTGACGGAATTACCTTTGCGATGTAAATCATTCGGTTTACCATTTTTCTTGATCTTCCTGACATCGTAAGCGCCACACCAATTACCGTAGATCTCGTTAATCATGCTCAACATAGTGTGATGTTATTTCGCGAAAACCCGGTGACCTGAGTCGTCCCCCATCATCATCCACACTAAGCATGTTTTGGCTACACGTGTGCGCCACAATCGTTGCTATCGCCCTCGCACGTCGTTTTGCCACATTACGGCGATAAATTTCGTTGCAATGTAAGAGTATCAAGTGCACGCGCTGCTCACTGCATGGGATGGAGCACAAGCGGCGTGCGCTGTCTCGCTCCCGCCAGCTCGCACCTGCTCGGTGGGCTTACGGTTTCACGGCGGTTGACGCTGTTGTGCCGTCGCGCCACGTTTTTACTCAGTCCGATGCGTGTGCGTAACAACAATAGGTATCGATTTGAAATATAATAGGTGTGCATTGTCATAAACATGCGCCCCCATCTTCTCTAGGGTATTTACCATGTATCATGTAATTTGAGCGTAATTCAATCGTGATCAGCCGGTGAAGCGATTATACATGTGCCTCCTACCTGTTAGTCCACTTACTTATATATTTGTTTCTATAATTGCTGAATACAGTCTTATACTAGTTACAGTCGTGATCCTCATATTTAGTAGTAGATATAATTTCATAGTAATGTCCGCGCAATTATAGTACTTTCAGAGAAATTATATTATACTGTTACAATACTACAGTACTATACAATACAATGGTATTATAGTAGTTTAGTAACGTTGTAATAGTAGTTTTATGTAAACGTTGTTAGGCCCATGTAATTTCCCCACCCGAAACAAGCACTCACACGTGTAAAACACGCGCACAACCGCGCGCGCATGCCAGTGTGCATAGAAGAAGAGCCTCTTTTCCACAGGCTTACGTGTAAGGCGTACAAGTAGCCGAGATAAATATAGGCTATCAGCCGATGTGCCAGCGTTCATCTATCTACTCTGAGATGGTGCAACGGATAAATACATGGGTACATACACAATGTTATATCAGCAAATTAGTGATGAAATTCACCGTGTCGTTGCATAAAGGAAGCGACCGCGCAAGTGATCTGCAAGTCCTGAATGAGCGCTAGACACGGCACCCTGAATGCACGCGCCGCATGTCTAATAATGTATCCACTTTCTGTCAGATTCGCGCAATGATGTACACAAAAGCGCGAACCGTGTGAGAAATGGATACGTCGCGTGATGCTCCAGCAGATAGGCAGGGTAGCGCGGTGATTTATTCGAGTATCACTACAACGAACTAATCATAAGGTGATTCATAAGCGGAATGCTATTTCCGAGCAGTTTTACATATGTCTTTCTTTCTGTCTGCCTGCCTGCTTGCCTGCCTGTCTCTCTGTCCGCCTGCTTGTCTACACTACCGACCTGCCAGCCTGCCTGCTTGTCACCACGTCCTCCTGCGTGTCTGTCTGCCTGCTTGTCTGGCTGCATGCCTCTCTGCCTGCCTGGCTGCCTGTCGACTTGCCTACAAGCCACCGGCTTGTCTGCCTGTCTGTCTTTCTGTCTGGCTGTGTGCCTGCCTGCTTGTTGGTATATCGGACTGCCTGCCTGACTGTCTGCCTTAATACCTGTCTGCCTGTCAGCCTACCTGCATGACCGTGACTACAGTGATGTGATCGCTGGACCGACCGTAAGGATCCGGTCTTATTATAAAAGTTCCCGCGAAGTGCCACTCGTCATACAATTTTAATGCGCTCATGTGCGCATCTAGTGTGATGCTAACGCGCCCTACCGGTACAGAGGGACGTGCCACCTGATGTGAAGACTGGCATCTAAATAATAGATACGAGCTAGAACACTCGGAGGAAAGAATACGGAAGAAAATCTATACACTGCAGATAAAGACGATAGAACAGTATTGTCGTGAGCTAGATATGAGAGAGGAACAAAGTCGTTACGGCAACTAATATCGGCAAACTTGTGTATTTAGGACGTGGACGTGGCCGGACTAGAATTGTTTGACTCACAAATGCAATTCACATGTAATGTTTTGAGCCAAAAATGCTCTTCTTGCTATTTTCACTTTACATAGTTTCTACTTACACTCGTCAGTATTTGCCGTACAAGAAAACAAGTAGTGTGCTTTACGTTTTTAGCCCGAACATTCGGCGCTGGTAGATGGCAAAAAAGCCGTCGTCTCGGTTGAACGTGGAGATTTGTTTCTACGTAAGACGCCCGCGTCACTTTACAAAAGTTGCAGTTTTTGCGCTTCGAGGGTCGATATCGCTGTGTTTTTACGCTACGCACAAGATCTAAACGCATTCAAGGACGTCGCATATTGAAATATCTCATCCCGTAGCAGTTATCTCGTAGTCTATCCTATACTGCCTCCCTACATCCGACAACAGACTGTAGCTTTGGTCGCGAAACTATCTTAATGCAACATCGGGTGGGCTGCGTCGTCGCTGCTTCGCTGTGTTCCACTTGTATTTTATTGATTCCGGAGCCCTGGTCATTTAGACTGAGTTGCCGGCGGCTAAGCTACCAGCCGCCAGCGATTTGCATTCTCCCATTGAGAGAACACGAAAAATGCAGCCGGCCTGTGGAGCAGCGTACATAGGCGAGCATGATGCAGCGATTATTGATGGCTGCGCAGCGCAAGGCGGTAGGCTTCAGCTACCGGAGAGAGCTGGGCTGTGCATCACTGTAATCTTGTCTCCACAGAAGGCATGGTCCTGGCTTCGCGGTGTACTCGGATGGGCCTAGTCGTTATAATCTTCTTATTTCATCAACCGGGGGCTTTTGCAATTCAAATCATTCGCGTTTTAGCGATCCGATACGATCTGTGGCGATCAATTATTTGTGTGTGTGTGTGTGTGTGTGTGATATATATATATTATATATATATAACAATAGATAGATAGATAGCGTCGTCAGCCTATGACTGTATACAAGTGTTGGTATATCTAGCACCAAATACGATAATGGATAACTGGAAGATGTCTTGTTTCACGACGGTCACAGAAATCCTAAAAGCTTTTTATAAATGACCTCTATTTACCAGAGCAAACGGGAGTAGATTATTTAATATTACATACAATCGCCCTGCTATCGAAAGTGGATTTTTTCCAGCAATCCTTAAAGCATTACGAGATAACTAAACGCATCGAAAGGTTATGCTCGAGAATTATAAATATATATATATATAAAAATGCAGATATGCAGAATTATATAGACTGTCACTGTATAATATAGCGTAGCAGTTCTTACACTATTAAAACTTACCAGGCTTAATTACAGGTCGACACGATTCAAAACAAACTGGGGATAAACACGGGCTTTTGAAACATGGAATTTCTATGTTTCCTGTACATTCCAAAGTCAACAGATATAATTTGGCATCATATTGTAGAAGCACGGTCTCATACATACGTCAGAGGCAGCGCCGCCGGCCACCCCAAATTTCAATCACCATGCAGATCGATGTAAGCTTATAGCGCAAGACAGTATGATAAATGCACCGTTGCATAGGTCATGCGCATTTAAGGACCAACAACCATATTTTGAGTCTTGGGTTCGTAAGGTTAAAAAATGCACAGCAAAATGTCGCAATTATTTCCATTTCATACAGATTTGCTTCACCTTTCAGCAGCCGCTTTTTAATTTGCAAAACAAATTCGCGATGAACGAGGGCGCATGAAAAGCGCGGTGCTGTTATCGGTTCGTGCTGGTAAGAAGAACCATGAAAATCTTGGAAAATTGAAAAATGCCATTTAGATAGGTGTATGAAAACTTACATCCAAAGAAAATCATATCAAGTTATGCAAGATGGTATAACGTCGTTTATCAGTGCCGTGAACTACGGATCCATGATGCCCAACATCGTAATCCTGTGTGGAGCAGCCCGAATATTCGCGCGCGCGCGCGCGTGTGTGTGTGTGTGTGTGTGTGTGTGTGTGTGCGTGCGTGCGTGCGTGCGTGCGTGTGTGTGTTTGTTTGTGTGTGTGCGCGTGTGGGTGGGCGGCGTGCTCGTATTGGCATATTCGCGCGCGCGCGCGCG
>NW_014577240.1:232241-259939 GCF_000485595.1 Priapulus caudatus
TGTGTGTGTGTGTGTGTGTGTGTGTGTGTGTGTGCGTGTGTGTGCGTGTGTGTGTGCACGTGTGTTCGTTCATGCATGCGTTCGTGCGGGCGTGTATGCAAGCATTTCTGAATGTGTACCGGTGGGGGTATGTGTGCATACGCGTGCGTTTGTGCCTGCTTCGACGTGTGCGTACCTTTCTTCGTATGTATGAACACGTGCGCGTGCAGGCAGGCGAGAGTGCGTGACTCTATTTCAATATACACGACTCGTTCTTGCAACTAGAAGACAATCAAGAGAAACAAGGAGAAGTGCGATCATCAGTTTAATGAGTTTATTAATTGTGATTCGGTATATTCAAGACTCAAGCAGATGCTCGCTGAATCCTAATACTCCTGGCTCTGGGGAGGGGGGAGGTGTTCGTGTACATGACTCTTTTAGAGCAAAACCTTATATTTTCTCATTCCTTATGGTAAGACTCTCAAAAAAAGTTTGGGTAACACTTCTGGGTCAAGTATGTTTTTTCTGTACAGCTAATTATGTGATTTTTGGTTAGGCGCCAAAGTGAAAAAATGACAATATTGAAGTCTTAGAGCATAAATATTTATTAAGCAACCATAAACTTTCAAATTGCACTGAATTACATTGAATGAGTATTACTAATAACTTTCTAGCATGATTTGTTGCCATAAACTTTGCTTCATAGTACGAAATGGCTACATTTTGCTCAATTTTAGTTAAAAAATAGCCCAAAATCGCGTTCACTTTGAAAGTAGCTCTAAGTATGATTGCTTCTCACTCACCCAATATTGTAGCTAGAGCTACCAAAATTGGCCAAAAGTTTCCTTATTAAGTGCTCTAAGTGACCCAATCTTCAAAATGATGCTTCCCCGCTCTATATGATGCACACGGGGGCTATTGTAACTCAGGGTCCACCCTACTCCCAAATAGCGCCTTTTGCGAATTTCGTCAAATGATGATAACTCCGTAAGTAAGTGACATAGGAAGTTGATTTTGTGGCAACAGTTTTTTGACACAAAGGAATTGATTGACACCATTATTATACATTTTGGAGTTCACCTAATTAGAAGAAGTATAAGATGTCTGCCAAAAGCGATAATTAATACACGAATTGTCCCATAGAAAGATGATTGAAGGATATGCATGCATCATAGAACTGTATAGGTGGACGAAAGAAACGACAGAAGGAGAACATCCATGCATATCATGAATGCGGAATCTGTTTATGGTCTTGGACGCGGAGGCAAAATTGTGACCACAACCCTAAACCATGAAGGACTTGCAATCAGCTACGCAGAGCTGCGTAGGTACCAACATGATATCGCATCTTTCACGGCACAGCACAACCAAAACCGCGTTGCGCTACCCTGTCACTTTGATCCCGGGCAATTGACTTCTGGCGCCATTGACAATTGGGATCATGAGGGTACAAATGTATCGGAGCATGATACAGTGACTGTACTTTACCAAGACAAACAGTCATCATCAACCCGTAAACCCAAGATTTCTGACACTCAGGTCAGACACGGCCAACAAGCTTTTAAGCAAATCCTACCATGTCAAATTCTCTCAGTGTTCCACAAATCTGCTCACCCGTCCTGACCTTCCTGCATCCTACGAAGTGAGCAACGACGTCTATTCATCTGTAAATGCTGATGCAGCTAAACTGAAAGATACTATCTGGTCCCTTGCCCGCGTAGATGTCACCCAAAATCAGGTCTCCATCTATCCTCCATCACAAACAATGCTTTCTTGGAGTGCAAGCAACGCTGTATGGACAGAGGAAAACATCCCAGAAAAGGATCTCGCATTCTTGCCTGTCCTGCCCTATCCTGTTACTGAGTATGCAACAGTTTATTCTGCGATGAGGAATTTCATGTCCATTAGCTCACAGCTGGTTCAAACAGAAATCCAAATATATTGTGACGAAGGGGTATACTGTATCGTCAAGGCAATTCAATTGATGAGACCGCAGGAATTTAGCACTCTAGTCCCATGCTTGGGGACATTTCACTTGGTGAAAACTGTTTTGAAGTGCATTGGAAAAGCCCTCGGTGGAAGTGGAGCCGACATGACCTGGCTACAGGCCGGTGTCTTTGGTCCAGCCATTATTCAGAACTCTGTTCTCAATGGAGGACACTACAGCCGCTATCTTGAAGGCATGCAACTCTTTGCTGAAACGTTCCAGCTTCTACTCTCCAAAGAATTATTTGCCGAGAGAGGTGTTGAGCGATATTCACAAGAGCTTGCTATCCTGACTGACCTCAAATCAAGGGTTACGAAGAAGAACGTCACTGACAGTCAAAGGTTGATGGCCAGGTTTACTGCAACTGCATCCACCAAGTTATTCGAAGATCTGAATACGTTCATCGCAACACGGTCTGCTGTGAATGAGAACTTTAGATTTTGGGCTCAGTTCCTCCGCATGATGGCTGTGGTGCAAGATCTGTTGAGAGCGGATCGTGAGGGGATATGGGAGCTTCATCTTGATGCCGTCCAACGTGCTCTATACTTATTCACCGCCTTTGACTCGACCAACTACCTTCGCTGGTGCTCTGTCTACCTGAAAGACATGCGGCGTTTACCTCAAACTGCACCATCAGTGCATGTGAACTTCTCAAATAGAAACTTTTTCATCAAGGAGAAACCCGGCCGCTTCACTGCAGTTAAAACCGCTTCACTGCAAGTATAAACCTATCATCTAAATGCAGTGACGAAATCATCGGGCATGCCAAGCAGAAGCAGTACGTTGCTCAATGGGACTTGATATACCATGAAATGATGGCAGTAAAGAATCTGCATCGGAGATATGCTGATGTGATGGAGAGGACACACGATTCCTTTAACCACCACGAGTCATCCCAAGCTACTACAGTTCGCAAGGAGTCCCATATCCAGGCAATGGTAAAATTCATTAAAGAGAAGGGCTCCCCCTGTCTCTAGGGGCTTCCCCCATGCTGCATAATTTCGTGACAAAAGAGATCATGGCAAAAGAGATCAAAAATGACATACTGAGTGCCTTCGCAAAAGAGAAGGAGAAGTACTTGACATTTCGACTCAAAATGTTCGTACAGAAAACCACAAGACTTAGTGAAAATATTCATCGAGCGAACCTGAAAACAATGAAAATAAATCGAAACAAGCCGCAGAAGACCATCAAGAAAGCAGTGAAGGAGATGAATGTTGTAGGGAGAACGATTGAAATCACCCGTGATCGTGACCTCACCACCGCGGACCTCTTGAAATATGATGTTGCATCTTCACCTATCCTGTTCAATAAGGACGGGACGATGGTCAGCCCAGGGAAGAGCCTGTTGATTAAGGAGTTAGAGGCTAATCTCAAACCTGAGGACTACGGCTATAGACATTGGAAGACCACTTCATATGTCATAGACATAATGGCCACAGTTCGTAAGGTTCGTGTGACTAGCCTCTCCAGCTTCAAGGATCTCCTCTTAGGATTTGTATCCATTTCGGATGTATACCATCAGTTCGGGCGATGTGAATATGTGTTCGACATGTACTCAGATGAACCCTCAGTGAAGGATAGTGAGAGAAAGAGGCGCACTGAAACTGTACCAATAGTGTACAGTTCAATTAAACCAGAGACACCTTTGCCAAAGGAGATGGAGAGATTCTGGCCGTGAAACATAAATATTAAAGCTTCTTCTCGAGAAGCTACTCTACTGCCATCTTTGTTCAAATACTTCAGAAACATTACAATATTCCACTGTACTCGGACAAGTGACCAAAGAAGACGAGGATTGGCAGTGCATCATGCTCCATCAAAGCCTGGAAAAAGCATTGCCACACCTTAAATCGTCATTTGAAGAAGCTGACCTCCGAATACTCATCCACGTCTTGGACTCTCTCAATGCAGGACACAAAGTGTGTGTTGTAATCTCCCACGATACAGATGTTATTGCTGCTCTGCTCTACTACATGCCCGTCTTTCACCAACACAACCTTGAGTCACTGTGGGTGCGAGCTGGAATGGGAGATACAACTCGATATATACCCCTTCATAACCTGTTCCAGCGCCTGGGTAATCGGCTCTGTGCAGTACTGCCGGCTATACACAGTCTTACAGGGTGTGACATAACCAGCAAAGTTGGTACAAAGAAGACAGCTCTAAAGGCAGAGCCTGAAAAGTTGCTGAAACACTTCGGGGAATTACCAACCCTCTCTCCGGCCATGACTCGCAACGCCGAGCATTACTTAGTGAAGGTACTGAAAAGTGGTAGCAATGCTAAGTGTTTCTCTGAATATCGAGCAGAGGTTTTCCACTTCAGCAAAGAGGGTTCTCTCCACAGCCTACCACCGACTAGTCAGGGACTCCTGCCGCATATCAAGCTTGCATTCTACAATGCCTACACTATCAACCATGCCTTGGAGTGCCACCTCGACCCTGAAAACGTTGAGACACTGAAGCCAGAGGATTGTGGCTATGTGAACGACCAAGAACAGCTGGTACCCGCAACATCGTGGAAAACCCTCGAGCCTCATTGGTCAGTCTCCTGTTTATGTGCTAAGTGTTCAAGGTCTACTTGCCCATGTAGAAAGGCTAGGGTGAAATGTTGTAAATTTTGTAAGTGCAGGAAAATATTACCACATGATTGTAAAAACCCAATTGTTTGATAGGATTAGGTTGGGTTCTGCTATGTTGTCTAGCATGCTCGGTTCAGTTGTTCTTGTCTCAAGTTTGGTTAGGGTAAATACATTGTATATATTTATAACTGAGTATGGTAACAAGGAATATTTTAGACTAGTTTATACCTAGGCATTATTTTTCACTAAAGCTTCCACCTGTACAGTTCTATGATGCATGTATATCCTTCAATCATCTTTCTATGGGACAATTCGTGTCTTAATTATCGTTTTTGGCAGACATATTATACTTCTTCTAATTAGGTAAACTCCAAAATGTATAATAATGGTGTCAATCAATTTCGTGGTGTCAAAAAACCTATATGTTGCCACAAAATCAACTTCCTATGTCACATACTTACGGAGTTATCATCATTTGACGAAATTCGCAAAAGACGCAATTTGGGGGTAGGGTTAACCCCGAGTTACAATAGCCCCCCCCTCCTGTGCATCATATAGAGCGGGGAAGCATCATTTTGAAGGTTGGGTCATTTAGGGCACTTAATAAGGAAACTTTTGGCCAATTTTGGTAGCTCTAGCTACAATATTGGGTGAGTGAGAAGCAATCATAATTAGAGCTACTTTCAAAGTGAACGCGATTTTTGGCTATTTTTTGGCTAAAATTGAGCAAATGTAGCCATTTCGTACCATGAAACAAAGTTTATGGCAACAAATCATGCTAGAAAGTTATTAGTAATACTCATTCAATGTAATTCAGTGCAATTTGAAAGTTTATGGTTGCTTAATAAATATTTATGCTCTGAAACTTCAATATTGTCATTTTTTCACTTTGGCGCCTAACCGAAAATCACATAATTAGCTGTACAGAAAAAACGTACTTGACCCAAAAGTGTTACTCGAACTTTTTTTGAGAGTCTTACCATACGGAATGAGAAAATATAAGGTTTTGCTCTAAAAGAGTCATGTACACGAACACACCCCACCCCCCTTCCAGAGCCTAGACTATAACGTTTTCTACTGACTGATTTCAATCGTGTTAAGCCGCATACTCTATCATTGCATACGTAAACGTACTTTAGACGGCGACTAGTATCAGGGATTAATAATGACAAATTATCAGGGGTTAATATTAACAAATTTGTCAACCCCTGCTAATATTTATCGTACGCCGCGCATTTGTTAGCGGTTCGTGTGTATACGTTGCCATTTTCCAGAGATGTGGCGCGTCATTCTCTTTCTTTTTCTTGCGTTCTTTCCATTCTTTTTTCTAAATATTGATGCCGCCCATGCTTCTTGGTAGATGTGTCACTCTACTAATCGTTACTATTTATATGGAAAAGTAATCACTTCTGATAAGAGGGTTTTGCGTGTGTGCGTGTACGTGACGTATACGCGTGTGCGTGCTTATGCGCGTGCGTGACGTGTGCGTGTCTAAGTGCGAGCTTGCGTAACTGCTCGTTTAAATACCACCGATACTCCCTAACAGCAATGATAGCACTCAATCACAACTCTCCTGACAGCAATGGCCACAACAGCCGTAGTGATTAGGTTACTTACATAGGTACCTAGTTAGTACTTACCTACCTACCTACTTACCTACCTAGTAGTTACCTAGTAGTTAGGTACTTGGGTAATGAGTAGGTAAATAGGTTAGGACAGCGGTACGTTATGAATATATTAACGCAGGTGGGATTGTAACTATTATTCACGATCGTAGTAATGTTGACCATGTTTTATGCACGATCTACAGTAACCATTAATGGGCATGCGAGTAATTGTCATGACGGCGGTGGCGTTGATGATGACGATAGCCTTAATCCGCTGAAGCGATCGTTGTGGCAGCGCACTGCCCCCTTACTACTATATACCCCCATCTATCTGTTTCCCGTACTCGGATGAGGGGATCAGCATCATACATTAGGCGACAGCATCCTTACGCACGGGTATTTGTAACAGATTTAGTAACAATTGATGACGTGATATTAACGTGTTTTCTCAAAATCTTAGTGTACTAGCCGCTCTCACAGCTCGCGCTTACGAGCGTACTATGTCGCTGATATGATGATATGAATAAGCATTATATAAATAGCTAATCATACATGTATTATTAGCTCTTGACCATATCAATATACTGTTGCACAAAGTCAGATGCCGGTATAGTACGTATGCGCAGGCAGATCTGTCTTACTTAGCGCCCACATGTAACGTGCAAAGCATTTGCGTTATATGAGATGCAAGTTCACAGCGTGTTATGTAACGACATCATCATGGCCACACTGCACGCATACACCATGGCCACACTAGGTGTACATCATGGCCATGCTGCGTGCACACCATGGCGACAGTGCGTGTACACCATGGCTACAGTGCGTGTAAACCATGGCCACAGTGCGTGTATATCACGGCCACCACGCTGTAGCTGTTTACAGCTGACAGTGCATAGATGACATCAACGGCCTGCCTCCTCCTACTCTCGCATGCTTTACGGTTCCCAGTATCGCTAAGAGAGAGAAGCCGCCGTCTCAGCTAGAACCCGCTAACCAAATCGATTACACTGCAATAAAAGTTTTTAAAGACATTATTATAGGAAATCTGTGCGGCGACATTTGTCTGACAGTACCCACACAATAAACGTGGTTCTCCAAATAACATCGCGAATCAATATTCATCATTCGTGTTACCACCGCTGTAGACGTTGCATTCCATTTTTCTAGGAATAAACGCGGACCTTTATTCGCGGTGACAACTAGAGGATGGATTAGGATCTACGATAAGTGCTTCACAGTTGTCAACTGACACTAAAGAGAAGACTGTCGATCGCTATGAAAACGAATTAATCTATAAACATTCGCCGATCCAAAGGACCGATACCAAGTTTCCAATACCGATACCGATACATCTAGCGATACCTATATCAATATCGATATCGGTGCAGTGATCGGCTGTCTGCTACCACAAGTGCTTAATAATATGCTAAGGGAAACCCTATGAATGCGATAAATACACAAATATCCTTCAGGTTATTAGGGACTTAAATAACGCAGTAACTAGAAATAGGTACTATTTCTATAGATCCTGTGCGGGATAAGGAAACCTAGAACTAGAATCTAGAACTCGTTCCTAGTCCTAGAATATCGGTTACTTCAAACTATAAATAAACAAACACAATACATAATTATTCAGCTTGAAACGCGTAGAATTGTAGAATAATACAATTGTAATAATTATAATAATGAAAAATAAAAATAAATACTCATAGTTGCAGCCGAAAAGAACGCAATAATAACATGTCACGACAACTGCAACGCATGGTTGCGGTTTCATTGTTGCGTTTGTGTTAACACGTGAGGCGCGCTGGGCGGCGGAAGTCTCCTTGACCATCAAATACGCGCGCGCACGGCACATAATTATCTCTAATGCTTTCAAACCCGTTTAAGTTCATTTCTTTTTTTCGCATTTCCGACTGGCCGAGTATCCTCGGTGTCAACGATGTACTTGGGGCGTCACACAGATGCGTGAACGTATTGCATTACGCTCTGAAATGCATTCGAATAGTTCTTAGGGCAGTGGTTCTTAGCCTGGGTTCGACCAAACTCCAGGGGTTCGGTGAGCCAGTCTCATGGGTTCGGCGGAGGGCCTCCGAAACGCATTAAAATTTTGCTAGAATTTGCTAGAATTTTTAATTTTTGTTCATTCTTTGCACGTTTTCCAAATACAGTCTTGATTGTTGATGCAATATGTTTTATTTTTGGATTAATTAAAATTGATTAAATTTGATTTGTTTTGTCAAATTTGAGGGGTTCGGCGAGTGAGCAGTGGGTTTCGTTAGGGTTTGGCGCCTCTAAAAATGTTAAGAACCACTGCTTTAGGATGTTCTCGCGTTCTAAACAAAGGTCAGTAGCTAAGACACTGAATTCTTCATTAAAATGGCTGCACACTATCTCGTGTAGCTCCGTAGCGAATGCTAAGCGTTTTATACACGCCGCCAATATCTGCAGAGCTTTAAACACGCGTCTTTGACCTGATCGATCAATACCGCGGCACAATAAATTACGGCAGAGGCATGCGTCCTTAGTGGTAAGTTATTGTGCTGTTAACGAAATATACGGAGGAGGAAGTCTGAATTTATGATGATGGCGTCGTTCGAAACTTCTAAGAATCATAAAGATGAGGCGGCATTTTTTTTTTACAAAAGCGAGACAATTTTGGAACGGCTTTGTTTTAAAATTGTGTGTAATCAGTGCCGTACTTTCGCTCTGTCATTGTTCTCTCGTCTTTCTTTCATGTGGCTGACACATTTTCGTCGCAGCCGTAATTTAGTTACGACGCGTAAAGTACTCGTGACGGTGTGTCACCACACGATTCGTTTTTAGTATGGCTTTCTAGCAAGAGTGACGTCGCGGCAGGTATAGCCCAGCTTTCAGCTTTCAGTCCACACCCGCGGTCCCCGGAGCATTCCTAACCACGGGAACTTGTGGCGAAACAATTCCTGTCTGCCTATGCATATCATATAATATCGATTTTTATTGTTTCCAGTCACAGGCTCCTGTGATCTAGACCGCACCCGTAATTGCACCATGAATTAAATACCAAATTGATATTTCTGATTCGTTTTATCAGCAACTATATATTAGCTCACCGTATCGGGTTCCTATATACAACAGCGCGCGAAATTGAACAATTTAATATCATTCCTCAGATGAAAGACTATACAGCAGTAATAGTTACACGTATATCTGTGTCGCATCCTAGCGCATCAAGACGTCATGTATACTGTGTGTCATGTTCCTATTGTTGATGACCCATATACGTATGAGCGCAAAAGCCTACTACGGACTCGTATCAGAAGGACGTGCGGGCGAGCAAGTACCTACTCGAAGTACGAGTCACGTAGCGGTATGCGTCCACACATAATTCACGATAAGCACCTTTAACCGCGAGATACGGCCCTCGGTTTTTCTTCAATAAGCCATATCGCAAAGTCCCGCCGCCATCTTGAAACGTCATCAGGTTAAAGGACAAGGGGATAATAGTGTATGCGGTTATGTTGCAATTAACAGAGGAGTGAACGTTTCGTATAGAATCTTGAAACTGGTACTTATTGACTTCTTTAGATCACATAGGACTCAAAACCACCTGTTTTCAATTTTTTCCAGTATGTATACTCACTAAAGCCAAGATGGCGGCTATTTAACACAATAATCGCTTTATCGCCAACTATTTTGGATTTTGTAACGGATACAGTTGCCCAGTATATTGTTTTATAGGTTTTTTTGGTCATTGGATTCATTGAAGTACTTATATCATCAATAACACAAAGCATAAAGTGAATAATCATCCAATATGAGGTATATAAGGTCGTTGTGTAGTGAACGGTTCATAGAATCTGGAAACTTGTGATTTTTTACTATATGTATATTTGTTTTTCAGGTAAATAATGGCATCTAAAGCGGGACCTCTGGATATTATATTAGATATTATATACCTCTAAGGTTATTGAGCTAGCTGAACCCGACGACAGCTCTCGAGTTGGTGAAGTGATTCATGTGCGACACCAACCTGTTTCTATCTGGACAGCATACAATTCACTTCTGCGTACGTCAGCATCCAACACTGAATCTATCAAACTGGACAAAGTGCATGCACTGCCCATCATAAATGCACCAGCCCATGAGTGGACGACCCTTACCACAGCTCTGACTCAGCTATCTAATCTCAACAAACTGCTGTCCCAAGACAATCAGGACAATGAGCCAATACTTGTGTGGCTAGATATGGACTTGTATAAAAAAAAGTTTGAAAACTGAGCTTCCTGGAGATACAGTTCCAAGCCAACATCATCCCAAATCCCGGTTCTTTCCATGTAGTTCTCTGTGCCTTACGGTGTCTTGGAGCGACTCTTGAGTGCAGCGGTCTAGATGAAGCATGGATTGAGGCCGGCCTGTACAGTAGCGTCACTGTAGTACAAATACTGAATGGAAAGCACCACAACAGAGCCTTGGATGCTCACCAGATCACTCTGCAAGTTCTATTTGACTTGTGGATCGAGGCATTCTGCGAACAACATCCAGTGCTACTCAACAAACTGACGTCTTCACTAGAAGATGTGAGAACATCACTTCAAAATGGTCTGGATATAGCTCAAGCTCATCATGAATTGGTAAACTTAGCGTCCGATCTGAAGTTGGTGGACACTCTAGAAGCATTCGACCACGTTAATAAGAAGTACCCTATGCACAAGTGGGCTCGTATGTATATGAGACAGGTCAGCAACCTACTCTAGTTCATGCGAAGTACCCGCGATCATAACTGGCTCTTGTACCTCGCCTCATTGGAAAAGATGTGCATCTACCTTTTCGCATATAACAGGCATGACTATGCACAGAACATCCCAGACTACATCGCACACATGTATCACCTGGAAAGCAGCCATCCCTCGATATGGCAAGACCCCAAGAGTGGTGACTTTGTCGTTCACATCCATTGGACTTGATCACGCACAGGAACATGTGAACAAGATCCACAAAGGTGAAGGTGCCATTTCTGGCTTAACAACCGATCCCCAGGGTCTGCTCAAATATTACCTCAGCTCTCCAGAACTGGCAAGGCTGACTGGAGAAACCGAGCGTATGCTGAACATATCAGATTCTATCCCAAAGAAGCATCACCAAAACTCAGCATCTAAAACTGCACGACAGGAAAAGGCTGTGAGACAACTCAAGGATGTGATAGGCAGTGCAATCCCCTTCAGTGCACCAGAACATGAGGATGAATCTGAAATTAAGTTGGTCAACTTCGTCACCAAGCGGATAATGCCAACGGCAGTGCAGCGTAGCGTTTTGGACATAGAGGTACGTGGAAGCACGGCACTTGCAACATATGTTGATGAGAGGGTCAACGGAGACAAGAACATGTGGGACAAAATGTCGAAGCTCAAGTATCTGACTTGGAAAGATGAATGTAAAAGTATCAGTCTGAAGGCATCCTCCGCAGTAGTCAGCTCGAAAGCATCCAACTCCCTGTTCGTTCGGTTGCTCCTCGTTGCAAAGTCAGCTCCAGAACAAGACAGCTCCGAACAGCAGGAAGAGCACGCGACAAAGGATACAAAATAGAAGATTCCACACCTATCAAAGACTTTACGGCATGCCTGGGAACCAAGGAAACCAAAGCTAACCTCGTGCTATACCTTGCACAAAAGGCTGTCCAGCTGTGCAAACTGCCGATCACTACCCACACACACAAAGGTGTTATGTCTTCCCAACCAAACATGGTGAACATCACAAGTACACAGGAGGAAGCCAACACGTTACTGATCATGTATGCAGTAGCAGTGAGTAGTTTGGGTAAGACACCACATATATACTCCTCTGACACAGATGTGTTGGTGCTCGCTCTACGCAGGGTGCCAGACCTCAGCACAGAGAGCATCATCATCATGGGCGCTGGAGATCGACGACGGAAGATAAAACTCAAGCCTATCTACATGGCCATTGGCCCAGAACGTGCAGCAGCTTTGCCAGGATTCCACGCGCTCACTGGTTGTGATACCCCATCCAGGGAAAGGAAAAGCCTACTTGCTTCAAATTCTTCATGAAGGCAAGTGATTACGTAATCCATGCACTAGCTGGGCTTGGTGTTGGTGTGTATCCATCTCCGGAAGTGTTGGCTGGTTGTGAAAAGTTCGTGTGTCAGCTCTTCAAACCTGGTTATGAATCAGCTAAAGCACTCCGGTGGCATATGTTCAAGCAACTCAAGGGTAACCAGAGTGTAGAGAAACTACTTCCAACTCAAGGATCCATAACTGAACACATTCTGCGAGCACACTTTCAAGCTAACATTTGGGTGCAGGACACAGTAGCTGTTCCAAGTGTTCTAGATACATTATCTTTGGGATGGAAACAACTAGATGACGGACGTTGTGTTCCTGTGACGTCGAAAGTTCCACCAGCACCAGAGGCTGTCGTTGACCTCGTGAATTGTTCATGTATTGCTAGAAAATGCAGTGGACGGTGTTCTTGCAAGACCAATAATCTGGCATGCACAGAGCTTTGCAAGTGTGAAGGTGCTGACGGATCATGCACTAATGTTGCAAATGAGGAGACAGACAGTGATGATGAGGACGAGGATGAGGATGACAGCGGCTGTGATGACTAATAACGTAGTGCATGTCCATAATAAGCTTATCATTGTGCATATATTGAATAAATTGGTTCAAATATAACGATTTATTGCTTTTTCGGTATATGCTGGCCGCCATCTTGAATTTTGCCACTAGAAATATTTAAAAAATTGAAAACAGGTTGCTTTGTGTTCAGTGTGACCATAGAAAGTAAAAAATCACAAGTTTCCAGATTCTATATGAATCGTTCACTAAATAACACAACGACCTACACTATAAACAAACACTGCTCTTGGCATTTCGTCGTAGAGATATGTGATTCGGTGCACAATATTTAATATTTTGATCATAGTCTCGCGTTAGATTAACATAAATCAATATGAGTGACGAAGTATTAACACTATAGCGATTGTAGAAACTTAGTCTGTGACGGTTTTGAAAGAGTTTGTGAGGAAACGAGGGCTACAAGTGACAGGGTAAAGTAAGAACTTGCTGCCAGGGAATACGTAGCAAACGATTGAAACTATCTCTTCTACCTAGCTCTGAAGCAGTTTCCAAACAGAAGGACGGGCACATTAAGAAGCTTCTAATGACCCCTGATAGTGATATGCCCTACCCTGACTCTTTAAAAAGTGGATGGTTGGACGAGAGGGGAATGTGTTTGTGGCCTCCGACCATGATCCAGGACAGTACTGTGTTTTTAGACAACTACTCACCTGCTAGAGAGCACAGCGAGATTTCTGTCAGACTACAAGGAGCAAAAAGCTTTTAGTTATGTTGCCAGTAATTTTATTATGGGACTTTTGTATCACCCCGTAACGGATACGTCAAAGTACTGTTTCCTGAGAGCGAATGTATGTCCATCCCAATGCCTAGGGTTGCCAGCAATCCACACAACACTTGGATTCTGATCGATAAGCAGGCAGGAGTTATTTCAAGTGCTTGTTGCAGTTGTTTTGCTGGGTATGTAAAAATGTTTTTGCACTTACGTAATAATACGTATCATTTCTATAGTTTAGAATATAATTTTAACTTTGGCAGAGTTTTGAATTTATTTCGTAATGAAACAACTAATATGAGAATTACAAATATTATTTCATGGAAAGGATACGTTTCCACGAAATACTATGAATTATTGCTAAAGAAAGATACCTATGTTAGAACCCTGGCTAAAGGTTTAGGACTTCCAATTTGTTTGTGATGATATGGTATTCTTTATATAAATCATATCACTGTAATACAGTATGTATTATCTCCAACATGTCTTAATATTTATTCGGTGCTTTTATGTAATGTAGGGGAAAAGAACATCTTTAAATTTTATTCTATAACACCTGTGTTGTAAATCACTTCAGACTTGGGCGAACTTGCAACCAGATGGCTGCTGTGTTGCTCAATGTGATCTTTTGCTGGCAGCATCAGAGACATGCGTTTAGAGACAGCCAAGAAAACAGTCTCTCATTGTCACTCCACTGTGTGTCAAGGATATGCAAATAGTGCAAATATACTTTCACCAAATCAATTTGGGTTTAGAAAAAATTATTCTACAGTCTTGGCAATTTCTTAAATCCACGACACTCTTCTTGAATCTCTATATGCCGACAAAATTACTTGTGGGATATTTCTATATATTTATATTGTTAAATACATTCTTGTTGTTTATGTGTTTTAAGTATGATTAATAACACTTGTCTCTCAACAGTTACTATCTATGCCATTAAACTGTGATTTGCAAACACGCTACATTCACTCACGTGGAAAATCATTGTCAGCAATTTAGCAGTAGACGGGTTTTGTCCGCATTTTCAGTTGTTCCGAAGAACTAGGCGCAAATTTGACAAGCGTCATCTTCCGAATAGAAACAATAATTTTCAAAGGTGATGGTGAAGAATACGATAATATTGAACTTTATATATTAATGCTAATAATAGTAACAATTTTATTATCAGAAAACACTTGAAATTTTTCACATAAACAACTGGACCTTTAGCTGCTCTAGATAATTTACGCTAACTGGGTAATCTTAATTAGCAAATACTATGCCCCACGACCTTGATCTCCACGTTGCTGTAGTGTGCATGGGGGCTTGCGTTCTCCTGTGACTCCAAGGGTTAGGGTGCAAAGGTGTAACCATTCTGAACCGACCAAGGAAGAGGAGTCAGACGATGAGTGGTCCAAATCCGGCCCCCGGACGAGGTAACACCTCCACGGTAATGAAGAACAACGTTAAAATATCATACTTGCTCGGCCATTGCCCAGGATAAAAAGGACCGCGCTCTTGCTGAGACAGGCCCGGTAGACTCGAAAAATAAGCGAGGCTTTGAATCCACAGAATCTGTACCATTTTACAACTCAACTTCAATATCGTCGCAGCATGGAGCCAGGAATGGCAGGATAACACACCTAATAGAGGAGGCTTAATAGATAATCCCACGCTGCCACTGCTAGGATTCAACTCAGCATCACGAAAACAGTGGGCTACAACGAACAGATTGAGATCGGAACATGCAGTGAACTTACACCGATGGGGACCAACGTGACCGGCATGTCATGGTGCCCCTCAAAGCACTGATCATCTGGTGCTAAACTGTCCAATGACAAGGATACCGGGAGGAATGTCACCATAAATAAATGTGGCGAACTATTTTGCAACTGGATTGCCTGTGGGGCTGTGTAGGTGTGATGTTGACACCATACGATACTACTTCTAGTAAATATTATATAATAGTATATAAAATGGTTTTATATCATGGAGTGATATAATATGTGTTTTATGGAATCTGCGAACGCGAGGTAATCGTCAACTATATTCTTAAGGTAGAAGCTTCTGTTTAACTGCGTTTGCTTATGGCGTTTATTTTCCTATAAAATAGATAATGTGGGCAAAAACGAAAGACATTCAAACGAAAAACAGCAAACATGAAAACGAATGACGTTATTCCTAGTCATTTATTTCAAGATAGGCGTTGGAAGGAAATGTGCTGCGTAATAGTCAAATCCATTTGCGCATTCCCCAAACCTGCGTGCGTTAGATTATAACGATATGAATAATTAACTATTTAGAAACGATTCTGACTGGTGCAATGTTTTCGTTTTGGGGGATGATTTCGTCATAAATTACGAGATCAATAATTTATTATAAGTTTTTCTCGAGTATAGTTAAGGGTTTATTTGTTTACGATTATTATCCGACGGCTGTAACCATGGAAATGTATGAATAAATGTATGTCTAAGTATATTATTTCTATGGCCTTTAAATCAAATAACCTATAACCAGCAATTATCTGTAAACCGAGAAAGGTTAGTGTATAAACGCATGAATTTGATCAGCATGTCTTCTGTAGTTTATCCAAATTTCTTATTTTTAACATTTAAACTTCCAGGACCTGGTCCTCTACCATGCATACGTGCGCACCAAAGTCAATATAATAATAATAAATATTCACATTTAATTCTAGAGTGACGGCAGCTAATCGCTCGGTGGCGAACAAGCGTTTCGCGTGCGTTTCACACGTCAGCGGCCATCTTTATTTCAAAATGACAGCCGTAACGGGGCGGGAGGCGTCACATTCTCTAATGTGCGGCGAAAGAAAACACGCAAACCCTTTCATGAGACGTGACGACGATTAATGTGAAGTTAACGCCTATCGCCACCATCGTTACTACGAACAATGGCATCAAGCCGAAAGCGATTTCGTTGAGTGGCATTTGCTGTCATAGCAGGCGGATCGTGACATGTCTGTGCTACGCGAACTTCCCTAAAAAACATACCATTGTCCTATATCAACACTGTACGCAGCACTCACGCTTTAAAGATATTTTAGTCGCAGACATTTCTCACGTGGGTTGTAGCAGGGTGTCAACCGAAATGGAGTTTAAAGCAAAGCTATTACATATCGGACGAATGAAAATCCGAGAAGTTACTCGACGATGCACCGTTTCCCCCCCCCCCCATTTCATTCTGCACACTTATTCCCAACAGCGAACGCAATTTCATTGACTCCTATCATTTCTACTCCCCGCCTCGCCATTACTCGGGGCTAATTCCAAAAGGTTTGCGCACGTTACCGATGCTACATACGGCAAAAACGCAAATACCGCCCGCGGACAACAAGCGCGTGCAAATATGGCAACATCTTCGTGTGGAACTGACAAAATCCCGCAAAATTCATCCCGGTGCAGTCACGGCGATCAACCGAGAAGGATTCGATGAAACAAGCACTATAAATTGCCATAACGGCGTCGTTCTGTTTTCCTAACTAACAAAGCCGACGTATGGTTGACGAGGGCATGATAAGTAGCATCATTCGGGTCGCTCAGGTCTTGGCGAAGCGCAGACTTACGTTGCGCGTAATCAGCACACGTACTGTCGCGCACAATCAGTCTGTTAGTCTCACATACGCGGCGCGTTGTTCTCCCAAGTGGCGCGAGAAAGCATACGAATGATGAGGCGAAGAAGAAGAAGAAGAAGAAGAAGATGCTGCTGCTGCTGATGATGATGATGATGATGATGACGACGACGAGGGAATAAAGAAGAAGAAAAAGAAAAAGAAGAAGAAGAAGAAGAAGAGGGGGAGGAGAAGGAGGAGGAGGAGGAGGCGGATGAGGAGGATGAGAGGAGGAAGGGGAGGAGGAAGAGGAGGAGGAAGAGCAGCAGGAAGAAGAAGCTTGAAAATAAGAATGAGAAGAATGCGAAGAAAAAGGAAGACATTAAGGACAAGAAGACGAAGACGATTTAAAAGAAGAAGAAGCCGATGACGAGGAGAAAGAAGGACGACGACGATGAGGAGAAGGAGCAAGAGGATGAGGCGAAGAATGGGGAGGAGAAGCAGACAAAGAAAAAATAATCGAGAAGACGACGACGAAGAAGAAGAAGAAGAAGAAGAAGAAGAAGATGGTGATGGTGATGGTGATGCTGATGATGATGATGATGATTATTATTATTATTATTATGATGATGATGATGATGATGATGATGAAAATGATGGTGATGATGATGATGGTGATTATGATGACGGCGCCGACGATGATAATGATGATGTCGATGTCGATGAAGATGACGACGATGGCGACGTCACCAACAAATTTTCGTCGTATTGTACATCAATCGATCAAAACGATTAAATCTATCAATTGATCGAACAATTGATTACTTGATTGATTGTTCAATCGAACAACGATTGATCAACAATTGATTGAACATTTGATAATCAATTGATCAATGATTGATTGATCAATCAAACAATCGATCAAATCGAGCAATTGTAAATCAATCACGTTTACCACGACGGGCGACTCGAATGATTTTTGAGAAATTTACATAATTTTACCTTGCTATTCTCCGGATAAAGGTCACAGGGCTAAACATGTATTACTCGTGCTAGTAGAACATTTTGTTAAATATTATCGCGAACAGTAGTTGCAGCTCACTTGCTCATATTGAAACTATAATGTTTCTATTCCCGGCTACTCTCAGTTTAACCGAGAGACAACGAATGCAGACGTGCCATGCATGACGATATGGTGTCTGCTATGCTGTTGGTTATTTTTCTGCTCTTGTCGCCTGCTATACTGGCTCCTATGTCTAGTATGCTTGCTATGGTGTCTTCAATGCTAGCTGTTGTTCTGCCTTTTTATGTTGTCAGGCTATGCGTGAACGTCACTTGTACAGAAAGCTACGGCACAGTGAAAAGTTCCAGCCGCATTGACGGATCAGACTATATAGCAATTAGTCATGACAATAAGCACGAGAAAATACTGTAGGCGTATATTGTACACACAGATAGGCAGGCTGCGTCCTTGCGCCGCAATCAACTTTGCACGCCGATCATGAATAGGCAATCATTCGGACCACGCGCAGCTAAGCGCGTACAATTAAAAGAGCGGCTGGGTTTTTAAATCTCGAGCTGCAAACGATGCGATGGAACCCCACGCACACGCATCGAGCGAGCACGTCGATGTACGGCGCTGGTTTTGCTGTAACTCCCGAGTTCAAAATCGACTCGCTTATATAGCAGACTGTTATGCCGTCTTCTCGAGCGCTGTCAGAAACAACAGGAAATCGGGCTGGGGAACGAGATCTATAGTCATTGGTTATAGGAAGTCGAATTTACTGCCGAGTCAGTCTGACTCTAACGATCCGCTGAATAATAATTGAACATCGTTCGGCTGTCATTAATATTTATGCCCCCTGGCTGCGTATTCCCGAGATCATGATCAGATTACCATCTCGGGGGGCTGGACATTCAATCTTCTCGTTCGTTTCATTCTCTGTTATTCTTTGCTCTGTGCGCCTTTGCTGATTCATTTGTCCTGAACTCGCATATGTAGTTTCAATATGCGAGCATTTGTTAGTGTTAAAGCGACATAAAGCATTCAATTAGTCTGAACAATCGATAATTACGCATTCTCTGCTGAGGTCAATCAATCTGGCTCTGATAATTGAAAGGGAGTGAGTAGAAGGGGATGATGTAGCTGAAGGACTGGAGAAGAGGAGGAGTATAGGAAGGATGGGTGACGCCAGATGGGATAAAGGAAGGTGTGAAGAGAAACTCGAGGTAGCGGCATAACCTCTCAACTCACCTCGATCTTGTACTCACAGCCATACGTAATCACCCAGTGCTTGAAGGTGGACTCGGCATCGTGCGGGATGAGATAAGATGTCTGCGTCTGCAATTAACGGATATCACTGGAAATCACATTACAGCCCATATCGCGTGCAACAGTAATATCGTGAGACGTTCACCGACGCGATTGTCGCTGCATGCTCTTGACGTTGCGAGCGTATTTTCGCTTCACATTCTAACTTTATCATGAAGGATCGCGCCCCATCATCATGCACGCATCATGTAATTGTGCATACACACACACACACCCACACACCATACACACGCACACACACACGCACGCACGCACGCACGCACGCACGCACGCACGCACGCACGCACACACACACACACTCATATATATATCATACCCTTCCCCTCCTATCCCCTTCCGCCCTCTACGCTCTATCTCTACTCTCTTCCCTCTTGCTCCCACCCCTTACCTTCCTGTTCCCTTTTCTTTTCCTAATCCCTCTCTGCCTCTATTCCCTCTTTTCTTCTCGTGCTCTTTTTCCTTCCCTACTACCCCTCCCCCTACTATCTCCACCTTTCCCTCCATTTTCCCTTTTGTTCACATTCTGTCTCCCTGTCTGCCGTGAGCCGTGTCATCACAGCAGCTGCGGGGACGTGCTGCTGCGTGCTGCATGCTGCATGCGAGGTCTCATGCAGAGGAGAGGAAGTCAGGAAGTTACTGCAGCCGTGCGGCTGAACCACGCGTCGGCGACTGTAATGAGGTCATTAATGACGGCCTGCGCACGTGTTCTACCTCGTCCCCCCGCGTGGCGCCCGCGCCCGATATATATGCAGCAACGTCGGCGCGCCGTCGGCAACAACTTAACCTCCCGCGTTTGTATTCCGCGTGCGAAATCACAGACGCCGCCAATCATCCGGAATCTGGAAGATGCTGCTATTATCATAATCGCACTGTCGTTGTGCCCTTGTGTGCCATCGTTGCCGTGGCAAGGCTCCATCACAGACAATGCTGCTCATGCAGCGCGGGTTGTCACGTATACCTAGCGTTACACCCGTCCGTGACAATTTCATTCTTGATTATCGGCGATAGCTTGTCATATTGGTGTAGATATCACGGGGACAGGAAAATGAAGTATGCAGTGGTGTATGGGAAGAAGCAGGTGCGAGGGAGAGGAAAGAGAGCAAAAGCAAAATAAGCAGAAGCGGGGGAATTAAGCAGGAAAGAGACAATGGAGGGAAATAGGAAAGAGGAGAAGAGAGAACGTGAGTGAGAGAGGGGGAAGGTGGTAGGGATGTAGGGGGATAGAGAGGAGGCGAAGACTAGATGGTGCTGTTACTTCTGAATGTTCGCCCCGTATTGTTGTGCGCGTGATCTCTCGCCACTATGACAGCGCAGCATCATTGATATGTATAACTATCGTTATATAAACGTCACCCGCGCCATTTTAATCATTGCAATCACCAGCGAGCATTTGTCATTCTAACTTAGATTACACAGAGAACGCGAAGCTGCCTCTCTGCGTCAAATTGATTGCTCTGCAGCATTTAGACGTGAGGTGTGGATGTAGGATGACTGCTAGATGATCTATGCGCTTGGTGCACAGATAATAAATTTTCGAGGCAGGAATTAATTCCGCGGGATTATTGGCATTTCCGGAGTTCCTATGGGCATCTAATCGCTGTAGCTAGGGCATACATAGGTATGACCACCCAGTCGGTATAACAACTGCAGCCTGCCGTCTATACGTATCCACGTTCCATGCAGTTGAGCTTAGTACACGCGTATCTATCTAGTGTAGAAAGTTCACCCAATTCCTTGGTTATATAGTCACTTAGAGCTAGTGCAGTCTACCAGGGGGCGTCAGCTAGATTAACATGCTCAGCCGAGCAGCTTTATTGATAGGAAGCAAGCGATAATTTTGAAGAAATGATAAATGCTTGCAGACGCCATTTTCGACTTCGTCCCGCCAAAACTATAGACATAATTACGAAACGATTAGTGTAATTAATAATGCTCTAGTGGCCATTTTGAACTCATTAGCAATTTAATAACCGTCCTTCAACTATATCGATCTGTGCGATTCGTGAGGTTAAAAAGACATTTCAAAGTGTTTCACCCTCACATTTATCAGGGCTATTCCCTGGTTCTTTCCCAGAATTTTATCTGGGGCGACAAACTGTAGAACGATCATCCACAGCAATGCCACGTTGGTGTTTTCATTCATTTTACTCGAGTAAAAAACTTTCGTTAGAGGATACAATTATGTGTCAACTACATGGTCAGAAATATAGGTGCCGTCTTTGAAATGCTGTATGCTAGCATATCTCTGAGCATCGCTATCCCTATTCGATATGATAATATATGTATGTATAGTCACACACACACCATGGCCAAAAACCTTTTGTGTAACACTTAATCTCAATGCTTATTTATTTGATGTGTGTCGCTCTATTTGATTATCGAGATCTTTTGTCAAAACTCAGAGGGTATAAGAGAATTGTATATTTGGTCTCGTAGGGCGAAAGTGTTTTTTTCTGCTATTACGCTGATGCCAAACGAGAAACCGTTAAAAAGACATTACTCAGAGTTCATGCCGCTAGATGTTTTCCTAATGGCTAGATAACAGGGGCTTGGGCAATCAATTTGATCGATCCAGAGCACTACGACGGGAGCAACTCCGTTAAGTACGATGACTATGTATGAGTGTACCTTAGAGATGTTCGTATTGCGGTGGTAGATTGTGCCCTCGCATATAGTATTACTCTTTGCCGGCATTATCGTCAGGTCGTAGTATTCGAGGGTAGTCGCATCTGAAAAAAGAAAAGCCGTCTTCATAAAATTCTTACTTTTCTCGCAGCAGAGGGATTTCACAAAGTGTTTTACGAATGACCTCGCTACAATGTCATGATAGGTTAGCGTGTCGTTGTGTCGTTGTCTTGCTGCACTATCAGTGTTCTGCTGTATTACTCGATTAGACAGATTAACTAAGCATCACACATTCATTTTCTTACAATGAGCGCCTTCCATCATCACGGGGGTTTCTTATCCGAACGTTGCCGAGATTTTCCTATCGATAATGGGACAGGAGTACATAATATCAGAAGTAGTTAATACGGATCTACTAGTTCCCTATTATCTACTTCTGATAATATCAGGCATCTGATATTAGAAATATAAAGTGATTGGTGAAAGTGATTGGACAGTATAAATATATATATAAAAGTAATATATTTATATATGTGTGTGTGTGTGTGTGTGTGTGTGGTGTGTGTGTGTGTGGCGCGCACGGCGCGTGTGTGTGGCGGCGGGCAGCGCAGCGTGTGTGTGTGGTGGTGTGTGTGGTGTGGGTGTGTGTGTGTGTGTGTGTGATGTGTGTGTGTGTGTGTGTGCGCGCGCAGCGTGGTGTGTGTTTGTGTGTGTGTGTGTGTGGTGTGTGTGTTGTGTCGTGTGTGTGTGCGTGTGTGTGTATGTGTGTGTGTGTTGTGTGTGTTGTGTGTGTGTGATGTGTTTGTGTGTGTGTGTGTGTGTGTGTTGTGTGTGTTTGTGTGTGTGTGTGCGTGTGTGTGTATCGTGTGTGGTGTGTGTGTTGTGTGTGTGTGGTGTGTGTGTGTGTGCGGTGGTGTGTTGTTGTGTTGTGTGTGTGTGTTGTTTGTTTTAGTTTTATTTTATTTATACATTATTTATTTATTATTATTATGAATATATATATATATATTATTATTATTATTATACATATATTGTGATTATATATTATATATATATATATATGACAAATGTTACCTTTCGGCGGTTTCCATGTCACCAGCCCACGAATGTTTTTCTGCTTGTCAATTACTTCCAATGATAGGGTCAGGTTGACGTCAGTTGGTGGCAACGGATATGTCTTTAAGTCTGCAAATATAAGGTTTAATAAAGAAACGTGAGAAAATAATGAATGTAGTAAAACATGATAATGACCATCACCTATGAAAACAGACTCGTAAATAGCTCCGAGCGACTCTCTTCCCTTGCTCTCTTCGACAGCGTAACGATGTATTATGTCTACCACTGCATCGTGAAGTTGGCAGGACCTCTGCTATTACAACGTAACGCGCACGCTCACTCTACTATTACAACTTAGACCGTACGCTCAAGCTATACGGTTACAGCATAAAACTCGCACTACAACTAAAGACTCGCACTTATTTTGACATTACGAAGAAACACCTAGTACGCACATTCTGTCATTATAAGTTGAAGCCAACGTCCACTCAATCGTTACAAGTAAACGTCCTCACTCCATCATGTACTACAGCATGAGACCCAGCACTAACGTCATCGTTCAAACATGATACCCGCGCCCACTCCATCATTAAAATGCCCATGAGAAAAATTAGTATGATACAAACAGGGCACCCGAGTAAGGAACAACAGCTATTACTATCATTACTCAATCTGCAGACTTGACCACGAGAAAGTGAAGTTATTACAAAGCGTTAAATATCATTTATATAATCCATATTCATGCACAAACAAAAACTTTCGAATCAACCTGTGGTTATTTGCTATTTCTATCATGTGTACATAAATCCAACACGAATAAAAAATATTAAAGATATTGTGACATTAAGTCAAAGGTAAAACAGCTTACCTATGCCCGACTTCGAGTTCATTAGAGGGCTCTAAACATCTAATCAATCTTTTCCGTGTTGCATGCAATTATAATTAATGAGCTAAACCCCTGTAACGCTTCTGGAGAGGCGATACAGAAAATAAGCAGCTAAATAGCCTTTTGTTTGCCGCTATACTGTCATAGTTGCCTTAATAGGCATCAAATAATGAGTCGTCAGCAAGTATATCCATGTAAGCAACAGAAAAGGTTGTTATAAGGGTAGCGTTGAAAAATATGTGCAAATGCTTTCCATTTGTACCTTAACAAACATCTTTCCCATAGTATATGTTATTTCTTCTCATTATTTCTTCTACGCGTGTCATACTGTAGTATTTTTAGCACTGTCAGTTCTTATTTATAGCGGTGTTTAAGCAGTTCAGTTTAGCTGCGTTCTGCTCGTTTACATTATGATTTAGTCACGTGACTCGCGGATTTCCTTGTCGCGTTATAAAAGCGTCTGTTGTACGTGGCGCGGATCCTTTTTCTTGCGCCGTATTTATACATTCACGTGCGCTCGTGCATTTTCCACTATGCCATAATGCCACCATACATTGTAAGTGTTGTTTCTTTGTTCTCGCTTAATTTCTTATAATTTTGATTTATATTATATAATTTTGGATATAATAAACATTATACATGACATGAGCTACATAATATTTAGTATGCATTATTTTGTATTTTCCGGTTTACCTGCACGTGTGCAGCTACATCACGTGTTGAGTAATAAATATGGAGTGTATAAAAAGATGCCGATTTGAGAAATATGCGTTAACACGCACGGAATGTAACAGTATATGTAAAAGTTGTCCTCAAATGGAACTGACTGTAAGCAATATATCTGTCACGCAGGACACACCGAGACAACTAAATCTACTAAACTAAACAAACAGACTAAATTAAGTCCATTAAAATAGATAATTAGACTGGATACCTAAACTAACTAAACTAAACAAAAATAACTGAAACAACCGAACTATATTAAACTGACCTAGAATAAACTAAACTATACTAACCGAGAAACTAAATTGCATTAACCTAACTTAAACTAAACTAATATAAACTAGCTTAAGTAAAATAAACTAAACTAAAATAAACTAATAAGTAAAATAAACTAAAAAATAAACTAGCCTAACTAAGCGGACTGAACTTAGCTAACTAAACTAACCCAACAAACTAAACAAACTACACTAATTCATTCAATCAACTGAACTACACGCTGGCACGCACCAAGGTCGCCCGTCCTCTCTATGATGGTTTCTGGCGTACTGTTGCCCCTCTCGTAGAATGCTACGATCGTGAATCTGTAGAAGGTTCCCGGCGACAAGCCATGGAACGTGTGTGAGCTGACAAATGAGTCGTCGATGACGACGCCCTGCTGGCCCGTCGAGTTGTACGTGATGACGTAGCCGAGAGGGTCCGTTCCGGCTGGCGCAGACCACTCTAGCTGCATAGCCCGAGATCCAAGTGACTTCGCTTCAAAGTCGACAGGCGGGCTCGGCTCTGCAACCGCGGTCACGTGAAAAATTAGCACAGAATTATGTTGCAATCATACGGTCGTTTGGCGCTTGAGCGTGCTTCGCGCGGTTGTTACTGTGATTGATGTAGCTGAATTAACCATAGATATGTCATAATGCATATTATTTGGATAGTTGCGGTATATTATAGTTTAGCTGCATACGAGATATATATTGTAATGAATCGTAGAGCCAGGCGATATGTAAACATAAATATACACCAAATTTAATTAATCACGTCGGAAACGTATCATTTATCTGGCAGTTAATTTAGTGCATCGCTCTGTATAACTCTGTCAGCTCACACAATGAAAAGCAGATAGTGTTTAATTTCGAGTTGTCGCAACTCGCAATATAAATGGACGCTAGCGGGGGCTTGTCGTTTGTGATGGGTAGGCATGCAGTGATTGGCTTGAATCTAGGTTTATTCAATGTCCTCACATTTAATAGTGATATTAGATTACTTTGGCGCATATGTGTGCGTGCGTGCGGACGTGATATATACACACACACGCACGCACGCACGCACGCACGCACGCACGCACACACACACACGCAAACACACACACACACACACATATATATATATATAGGATGGTATGGATGGATGGATGGATGGATGCATGAATGGATGGATGGATGTTGATGAATGGATGGATCGATGGTGATGGATGATGGAGGATGACTATGATGGTACTGGATGGACATGGGGATGGCATGGCATGAATGGTATGACTGGATGGATGGATGGTGGATGGATGAGGGATGGAGCGGATGGTGGTGGATTGGATTGATGGATGGATGGATGGATGGATGGATTGGAATGGTGGATGATGCATGATGGTATGGATGATTGGCAATGGATGGGATGGATGGATCATGATGGATGAGATGGGAGGATGGAGTGGATGGATGGATGACAGGTCTCATGATGATAGCGATGGATGGTCACTGATTGGATGGATGGTATGGTATGCGTGGATGGTATGGATGGATTGATGTATGGATGCTGATGGATGATGAGGGATTGATTGTATTGAATGGATGTGAATACATAGATACATAACATATCATACTTACTCGATAGCATACATACATACATACATAGGCATACATAGGCACTAAGCATAGCGATTAGCAGGAGCATACATACATACATACAATAGCAGGTACATACATGACAATACTACATACATAATACATACATACATTCATACATACATACATTAGCCTACATACATACATACAGTCACATAGCATCCATATACCCATACATACATACATTACGAGTGAGCATACCATACAATAATATATACACTACATACATACATACATCATCAACATACTAGGATCATACATACATAGCATATACATACATACATACATCATGACATACATAGAGTCTACGATAAGACTACTTACATACTACATACATACAGTACATACATATCTATACATTTACATACATAGCAATCATTTACATAATAGCAATACTACATACATACATACATAGCGCATACATTACGATACTGCAACTACATACATACACATCCTCCCATCTCCTTCTCTCTACATACATTACATACAACATAAGTTAGATATGCATTACATCACGCATACAGTACATACATACATAGCATAACCATACATACATATTACATACATACAACATACAATACATACATACATTACATACATAATACATTATACGATACATACATAATACATACATACATACACTCATACAATACATACATACATACATACATACATACATACATACATACATTACAACATACATACAACATACATACATCTACATACATACATACATACATACATACATACTACTACATACATACATACATTAGCAATTACATACATACATTACATACTACATACATACATACATACATACATACTACATACATAGCATACATACATACATACATACATACATACATACATACATGTTCATACATACATACTTAAATACATACTACATACATTAAAAAAAACATACCATACATAATACATACATACATACATATCATACATTATATAATATCACTACATACATACATACATACATACATACATTACATACATACATACATTACATACATACAACATACATACATACATACATACAACATACATACCATACTACATACCATTACATACATACGATACATTCATACATACATTACTACATACATGACATACG
>NW_014577240.1:259964-286593 GCF_000485595.1 Priapulus caudatus
TATATATATATATATATATATATATATACTATATATAAGATCATGGTGTAAGTGCAAATTTGCGCTGAAGTATGAAACGTGCGTGTAATTAGAGAAGGTCTAGTGTTCAGCGTGCGCATGCATGTGCCGCCATCTTTTTTCGCCCAGTGCACAAGTTTGCCTGCATGTAACCTCGCGAACTATATCGCGAGCAACAGCAGGAACAGCCAATTACAGCGGAGAATAATGCGGGCTTACTTATTTTCCTCGTGCGTTCCGCTTAAGAGTTTCAAACGGAGGATATTACGTGGCAGTTTGGGGCGTACGTACGGTAATTGGATTTGACCACGTATTTGCCAAAACACCCGCCTTATCTTTTTGTTGTCAAATTACGCCGGGCATCTGTGCGACAGGCACGCGACTGCGACTTACGTATAGCCCTCACGATCTAGTATGGTGTATACACGTAGGACATGATTGTGCATGCCGTAGGGCATTGGTGCGTCTTTCTTCAAACTATTTTTCATTTTGTACGTATTGACGACGTTACCCTTCACGTAGCGCGAACACTTCAACGTACAGCATTTTTTTATAAATTAACGTAATAATCTCGCAATGTCTCGCGCATAACTATGAGGTAACTGTAACTAGAGCGTACACTGTGTGCAGACGCACACGCATCCACGACTTTCACGCGATACCACAACAATGCCAGTTGATGCTTAGTTTCACTCCACTCGCCAACAGCTCAGACCTCGGGTTCATCTAAAATAACTATACATTAATGAGCTCAAATTACAGTTATGCCCACAAAGTATGTAACGAAATCTCTTTTGATAGACGCCCAGTCCAGGCATTTCGAGCACGCCACAAATCAAGAACTGATTCGAATTTCGCGTATTAGCTACCTCATCTTATTAGCCAAACACTTACGGCTGATAGGGTCTATGTCCCCCAGGGTACTGCCGCGAACGTACCCTGGTACGGTCCGGCTATGACCGGAAACGTACCCTGATAACTATCTATTGACTATGGTTAGGGTTAGTGTTAGGCGTTAGGTTAGGGTTAGAATTAGCGTTAGGTTAAGGGTTAGGGCTAGGGTTAGGGAGTAGGCGTAGGCGGACTCCCTAGACTCAGTTAGTGGCAGTCGCGCGAGCTTACGAGTCCGTCATATTAGATAGAAGTAATTTGAGTTACAGGCGTACGTTTACCGGTATACCGGACCTGTACCCAGGGCTACGTTCCGGCAGTCACCCTGGGGGACATAGACCCTATTCAGCAACACTACGTGCTATGTGCGGAAATTGAACCACGAGTGTATATAGCCTATGTATCGTAGTCTATCGCGAGAACGCGCGAGAGTCGCTTGCGCTAAACCGAAAAATTTTCGACACAATTTAAATCACTGCCAGTTTTGTGAGTGTACCAATCAATGACTGAGTAGATTGTTTTCGGATGTAATTATTTATACTTTCCTACACATGTTCTATTAGAAATTAAAGACTACTCCGAGTGGGTTAATTGTTTACGAATATAATACGAGATGGCAACGTGCGTTCAATGCTGTGTGGAGCATACTTCTCGTTTTTAGTACGCTCGATTGCGTTAATTGCGATAATTATAAGTATTATCTTGTGCGTGATCTGTGTCAGTCGTCACGCAACCACCCTCTTAGATAATGGTGCGCGATACAGCGAAAGTACGTTGTATAGTACCCTCGTTGATATTCCAGTTATCATTGCTTATTGCACCTTCATTCACACTCCGCCTCCTCTTAGAACGATAACTACAGAATATATCCTAGCACTCCTGAATTACAGCTTATTCAGAAAGGCTCATCGCTACCAGGAAAAATGGTCCCGCAGTTACACTAGATAATAGCGGCTCCATATCGGTGACGCGGTTGGGGCTCGCGCTTCTCTCAGTCGTCAGTCAGTTAGTTCAGTCAGTCAGTCAGTTCAGTTAGTCAGTAAGTCGCCGTTATTACGATCAGCAAAATACGCCTCAGGAGTGCCAAGAACAGAACAAATTAATATCAATGGCTGAACGTGCGGCAGCGATTACGAGTAAGCTAGCTGTATCTTCTCTCGGTATTGCAGAAGCTCTCTTATGCGCGCGAGGTTCTGGTTCAGTTTACAGTACACGTCAGGCGGGAATCGCATTACTCGCAGAAAGTTTCCCTGGTTTCAAACACGAGCTAATCAGTGAAAAAGCCTAGTGCAAGACGACATCACGAATTCCTGTAGCACGATTCCTCAAAGACCAGCAAATATGTGATAGAGCCTGAAGTAAAGTGCGCGCGTCTGGCGAATATATTTGCCTTGTCAGTAGAAAACTTGAATTATTAAAAAATCAGGATGCAGATGAACCTGGATGTACGTAGTTATGAGCCGATTTTCCTAGGCTACTGATTTCGCTATAGCCGTTGCCGAACTTGTATATAACTCCGGAAACTCGACGTATCGTTGCGAGAAAGTATTGTCGCATATATCAGAGTCGCTATATTATAGGCTGAGATTAAATGAGACAGAGCATTAGTTTAGTAACTTCATGTCGACCTTTCCATGTAGCATGTCTAATTCTGCCTAACCCCATACTAACTTGTAAAGCCATGTCATCATGAGCATCAGTGCGGTTAACAACAGTCGAAACAAAGATGGAAATTTGCTAGTCTACGAGGAGGTTACTGCATGGCGTACAGCTGGACATAGTTTCAGGATGAGTGTTACGCGTGTTGAGGTTATGCCCTATATCTGTATTCCTGTAATGGAAAGGACTCCGTCGTCGCCTGTTGTATTCCGAAGTAAGAACGTACGAGCAACACAGGTCTGCTGCATTTGCATTAGTGAAGCGCCTATATCATGCATTGTCTTTTACCCTATAAATTAGAGCTGCGGATATTACGTATTGTTTATTCTTCGACAAGCAAACACAAATCAATTGGCTTCAAATTAAACTAGGCTTAGCAACAAACGGTTCGCGAGGCGCTCCAGCGATGTACGTGATTTGGCGTTTATTTATAGCAAACATGCCTTACAGGCTTCGAGAAGAATTAATTGAAAAAAAAAATTATGTTGGTCAATTAGATGACAGTGGGTTTCCGATGGACACTTCTGTCAATTTTTTAAAGAATGTCAAAATAACGCCTAATGCATTTACCTTGGTTATTAAATTAATGCTATCTATTATTTAAGTTGATTGAATGATTATTGTTTGCGATTACTTTTCTGTCATTCTATTATGCGTAGGTAGTGCGAACATTTTAATCATGAATCAATCCTCCACCCGATACACAATATTAAGTATTACCAGGTCTGTGCTAATATTAATGACAGATTGTTTCACTATTTAACCCTTGCATATATGAATCCTTCTGAATAAATGAGCACATATCAGTAATCTCGCATCGAAACGTGCAAAATGCCGTGCTAATGACGCTTTGTTTTCAATGGCACTAATAAGTCTTTACCTTGTTATCATCGCTCAAGGCTCTTGCAAGAGCTAGTGAAGATTCCCCATCACAGCCCTCCATGCCACTGCTCTATGCAATGGACCTTGGTCGTTTGCATCCTGCATAAACGATGGTTCTTGCCGCAATTAGGCCAACTGTTATACTCAGTTCACCATGTACTCATAGCGCTTTCAACGTATAGGAACCAGATGCAGCCCATCTTGGAAAAAATGACAATTTTTCCATCTCTAAAGGCTCACAGTTTAGATGATGGATTGCATTGTGCCATGTAATCTAGGGATCAAGATTTGTGCCCCACCCCTCGCGTGAATGAATGAAATATCTCATGCGACTCAATAACTTCTCACCCTTTGGTTAATTAAATCTACGATTCTTATTTATACTCGCAAAAATATTGGTTCCATAAATGAAGCAGAATGGGGATATTACATGATAATAGTGCAAAAACCTTATGCACTCCAAACACCTCCTCACACTCAACCTCACTCAAACTTACTCGTATACAACGCACACACACACACACACACACACACACCACCACACACACACGCACGCACGCCACGCACGCATCTGCACACAGCACACACGCAGCGCGTGCGCGCGCGTTAGCATGTCGATATGATGGATGGATTAGATGGAATGGATGGAACGGACGACGGACAGGCGGACGACGCGACGCGATGGACCGTATGGATGATGAATGGGGATGGATGAGATAGATAGTAAACAGATATATTATAGTTAGCATAGCATAAATAGATTAGACTAGATTTATATATATATATTATATATGGAATATATAGATTATATATATTAGGATAGACTCAAATACGCATAGATAGATAGATTAGCATAGCATAGATAGGATAGATATGATAGATATGATAGATAGAGTAGATAGATAGCATCAGCATAGATAGATAAGCATAGTATAGCATAGATATGATAGATAGATAGATAGATAAATAGCATAAGATAGGATCAGATAATAGATAGACTTAGATAGATAGATAGATAGATTAGATTAGATAGTATAGATAGATAGCATAAGATTTAGAGTAGACTAGATAGATAGCATAGATTAGATAGATAGTTAGCATAGATAGATAGCATAGATTAGATAGATTAGATTAGATAGCATAGATAGATAGATATGATAGATAGATAGATAGATAGTAGATAGATTAGATAGATTAGATAGATAGATAGATAGATAGATAGATAGATAGATTTAGATTAGATAGATAGATAAATAGATTAGATAGGATAGTATAGATAGATAGATAGATAGATTAGATAGATAGATAGATAGCATAGATAGATAGATAGATAAGATAGATAGATAGATAGATTAGATAGATGATAGTTTAGATAGCATAGATAGATTAGATAGATAGATAGATTTAGATTTAGATATGATGATAGATAGATAGCATAGAGTAAGTCAGATAGATAGATCGCTATCGATAGCTGATAGATAGATAGATAGATAGATAGATAGAGTAGATAGAATAGATAGATAGATAGGATAGATAGATAGATAGATAGATATGATAGATTAGATAGATAGATAGATAGATAGATAGATAGATAGCATGATAGATAGAACATAGATAGATAGATTGATGCGATAGTATAATAGCATGGATATATAGATGGATGCGATGATGGATGGATAGGTATGGCATGGCTATGGATTGGATGTGACTCGGATGCGATGGATGGACATGGATTGGATGGTTGCATAGGATGATGGACAATGGATGCGCATAGAGCGATTCGCGATGGGACTGTCGATGGCATGGTCAATGCATGGGCGCATTGGACCTCGGCCATGGATGGATGGATGGCATGATGGATGCCAGTGGATGGATAGGGTATGGATGGATGGATGCATGCGGATGGATGGGATGGATGGATTGGATGCGATGGCATGGATGCGATGGATGGTATGCGCATGCGATGGATGGATGGATTGGCTATGGAATGGATTGGATGGAATGGATGGCTTGGGATGGATGATGGATGGATGCGGCATTAGGATGGATGGATGGATGGATGGATGGAGAGATGGATGGATGGGTCATGGATGATAGATGGATGGAGTGGATGGATGGATGGATGGATGGTATTGGTATTGGATGGGATGGACTGGATGGAATGGATGCGATGATGGCGATGGATGGAATGGATGGATGGATGGATGGATGTTGCTGTGATGGATGGGCATGGCATGGCATGGATGGTGGTATGGATCGGTATGGATGGATGGATGGATGCGATGGATGGTATAGGATGTATGGGCGAGGTGGCGAATGGCATGGATGCGATGGTGCCGATGGATGGATGGATGGATGGATGGATGGATGCGATGGGATGCAGAGAGGAGGATGCGAGCGAAGGATGGATGGCGATGGATGGGATGGTCATGGATGGATGGATGAGGATGCGATGGATGCATGATGACGATGATGAGGCATGGCATGGATGAGGAGATGAGATGGATGGAGGATGAGAAGATGGATTGGATGCGATGGATGGATGGATGGCATGTGATTGGCATGGGAAATGGATGGATGGATGGATGGATGCCGCTATGGATTGATGGCATGGATGGTATGGCATGGATGCGATGGATGATGACGGTGTCGACTCGGTCCGCCCAGGTGATGGATGGTATCTAGCGCAGCGCTCCCACTAAAAGCCAAGGAAAATAGGGCGGTGCGATAAAATCGCTACGGTGCGCAAGCCTCGAATGCTGCCCCCATCAATATATATACAACTACCTCAAGGCCTGGATGCGATGCTCCGGTAATGGCATGGATGGGCACCCCATGGATGGATGCGCTTCAGCATTATGGCATTGGATGATGGTAAGTGCGATTGGATGGCCATGGAATATGTGCATTGACGAATGGATCAGGGACTCGCGATGGAATTATGGAGTCCCTATGATGATGCATGGGAATGATGGATGAGTAGGATGAGAATGGAAACTCCGGATGAGAGATGATGGAATATGGCTGAATGGTGATGGATGGATGGAATGGATGATGGATGCGTATGGATGGATGGCACAACTAAATAACAGTCAACAGAAAGATGACCCCCCTAAAAAGAACTATATTCAAAATTATAAATGAATTCGAATTTTTAACTATCCCGCCTTACACAGCGCAAGTATGATTCGTCTCTGACATTAACACGTGATGGGATCGGAGCAATGGATGGTGATTGGCCTATATATAGAGATGGAAATAATATTGGCCAATGAAGAATAGTATGGTATTGGAATAAGGTATTATATAATATGTCAATACGAATGAGGCACTGCAGTGATGGATGGCTGGAATGGGTTATTGGGCTACTCGCGCTCGCGCAATGGATGGATGATCGGATAGAGATAGAGAATGTGATGCGATGGCGAATCGTGCCCTATGCATGGACTCGGATGCTGTATGGATGGATGCGATGATGCAGTGACTCTTGATATGGACTCTCATGATGGCATGGTATGGCATGGATGCGATGGATAAAGGCATACGTTGTCGTGATGGATGCGCATGGATGGCATGGATGGATGGGATGTGATGAAGAAATGGGAAATGTGGTCTATATAGATATAGAGTGATATAAGAATAGGATGGCTTATGGATGGCATTGGTATACCAACCTCAATCATTTACATACTACCGATACGAGTATCTACTAAAAGTCACTAAAAGCCCCAAAAAATATTAGTCACAGCAGTACATACAATAAACATACACTACATACATACATACATAACTTTACAGTAACACTAAATATACAATATATCAAAATGATCATACATACACTACATACTAATACATTACATACATACATACATAGGCCCATACATGAGGCATACGGTATAGACATACATACATTATCCATATCAGTATTCATACATATCGATTACCAGTCCTACATACATACAATCTACATTACATACTACATTAGCACATACATACATAACATACTTAATAACTACATGGTCGACATACAATACTCTTTACATACATAACATTATATCAGTATCATTACACTACATTACATCACATACATAACATATTCAATACATACATACATATACATACATACATACATACATACATACATACATACATACATAGATGGATAGATAGATAAAGATTAAAACAACGGCTATGGTGGTAACTAGCATTAACAGCACAATCCCACAATTTCAGGTAAAATGACAGTCCAAATGCCAAGGTAACGATCAATTTAGCTATGAATACATGGAATTACCGCAAGACATGGATTGGTGAAAGAGAAGATAAATGGAATAATTATCATGCGTTCCTGGCATCAGTAGGGCCGACACTTACAGTCATCTACACTGCATTACGATCCTACCCTCTCCATCTTCTATACGTCGCATTTAAAGGTGAACATGCAGGCATCGATCACTTGTGTGCCTCGAAGAATTGCTTACGACGATAATAAGTGAATTAATATACTGACTGCCGATTCCAATGAATAATTAATGACTGCGTACGATGACTACCCGCCGATCTTGAATCGTACAGGCAATGCCGATCACAATGTACATTCACATGAGCGTAATGTGAATATCAATGATGTCTGAGACGGATGCGGCTTTAGTGCAATAGAGGTGTTGCAATTCGCTTTTAATTGCTTCATATCGGTGTTAAATCTAATCGTTTTCGTTCTAGCGAGCTTCCAACCGAAAAGGAATCCTGTTTGGATTCATTCCTGTTCATGCATGATGAATTCTAGTAAACTTTTATCCAGCTCGCTTGCAGGTGTGGCATTTAGTCACTTTTAGTACACAACTTAGTCACAATTAGCATAGGTGTGTGCAGATTCTGGAATTAGTATAGCGCTCTCTATGTGCCAACTATTACCCACAAAATTATCGATCAGAAGAAAGATCACCGCGGACGCATTGTAATAAGAGGAGATTGGTGATCAGTCTAATAATTACATAGATAAATGCGCGGATATGTAAATTAAATGCTGAACGGCATAATAAGGATAAAAATGTTGAAATGTACAATTACCGCCAATGCGTATATCATAAGGCATAAGTCTTCATAATGTCTGTCTGTCTGTCTGTCTGTCTGTCTGTCTGTATATATATAAGATCATGTGTAAGTGCAAATTTGCGCTGAAGTATGAAACGTGCGTGTAATTAGAGGAAGGTCTAGTGTTCAGCGTGCGCATGCATGTGCCGCCATCTTTCTTTCGCCCAGTGCACAAGTTGCCTGCATGAAACCTCGCAACTAATCGCGAGCAACAGCAGGAGACAGCAATTACAGCGGAAATAATGGCTACTATTTTCCGTCGTGGTTTCCGCTTAAAGTTTCAAATCGGGGTGATATTACGTGGCAGTTTGGGGCGTACGTAGGTAATTGGATTTGCCACGTATTTGCCAAAAACACCCGCCTTATCTTTTGTTGTCAAATTACGCGGGGATCTGTGCGACAGGCACGCGATGGACTTACGTATAGCTCACGATATAGTGTATACACGTAGGTACATGTATTGGTGATGCGTATGCATGGTGCGTCTTTCTTCAAACTATTTTCATTTGTCACATTGACGACGTTACCCTTCACGTAGCGCGACACGTTCAAGGTAACACATTTTTTTATAAATTACACGTAATAATCTCGCAATGTCTCGCGATAACTAGAGGTTAACCGTGTAACTAGAGGTAACTGTGTGCAGACGCACACGCATCACGACTTTCACGGATACACAACAATGCAGTTGAGCTAGTTTCACTCCACTCGCAACAGCCGGACCCTGGTTCATCTAAAATAACTATACATTAATGAGCTCAAATTACAGTTATGCCACAAATATGTAACGAATCTCTTTTGTAGACGCCATCCAGGCATTTCTAGCGCCACAAACTCAAGAACTGATCGAATTCGGTATTAGTACCTCAATTTATTAGCAAACACTACGGCTGATAGGGTCTATGTCCCCCAGGGTACTGCCGGAACGTACCCTGGGTACGGTCCGGTATACCGGAACGTACCCTGATAACTATCTATCTGATATGGTTAGGGTTAGTGTTAGGGTTAGGGTTAGGGTTAGAGTTAGCGTTAGGGTTAGGGTTAGGGCTAGGGTTAGGGAGTAGGCGTAGGCGACTCCCTAGACTCGTTAGTGGAGTCGGCGAGGTACGGTCCGTCATATTAGATAGAAGTATTTAGTATCAGCTAGGGTACGTTACGGTATACCGGACCGTACCCAGGGTACGTTCCGGCAGTACCCTGGGGGACATAGACCCTATCAGCAACACTACGGCTATTTGCGGAAATGAACCCACGAGTTATAGCTATGTATCGTGTTATCGCGAGAACGCGCGAGAGTCGCTTGCCGTAAACCGAAAAATTTCGCACACAATTTAAAATCACTGCAGTTTGTGTAGCCAATAATGACGGTAGATTGTTTTCGGATGTAATTATTTTACTTTCGACACATGCTATTAGAAATTAAAGACTATCCGAGTGGGCTTAATTGTTTGAAATATATACGAGATAAACTGCGTTCAATGCTGTCGGGAGCATCTTCTCGTTTAGTACGCTCGATTGGTTAATTGCGATAATTATAATTAATCTTGTTGGTGATTGTGTCATCGTCACGCAACACCTCTTAAGATAGGTGGCGATACAGCGAAAGTACGTGTATAGGTACCCTCGTGATTCCGTTATAATTGCTATTGCACCTTATTACACCCGCCTCTCTAGAACGATAACTACAGATATCCCAGCACTCCTGAATTACAAAGCTAATTCAGAAAGCTCATCCGTACAGAAAAATGGTCCCGAGTTCACTAGAAATAGGTGCATCCCATATCGTGCGCGTTGGGCTCCCGCTCCTCAGTCAGTCAGTCAGTCAGTCAGTCAGTCAGTCAGTCAGTCAGTTAGTCAGTAAGTCGCGTTATATACGATCAGCAAAATACGCTCAGGACTGCCAAGAACAGAACAAATTAATATCAATGCTGAACGTGGGCAGCGATTACCGATAGCTAGCTGTATCTCTCTACGTATTGCAGAAGCTCTCTATGCGCGCGAGGTCGGTTCAGTTATACAGTACACGTCAGGGGGATCGCATTACTACGAGAAAGTTTCCTGTTTCAACACGAGCTAATCAGTGAAAAAGCAGTGCAAGACGACATACGATTGTAGCCGATTCTAAGCAGAATATGTGATAAGCCTGGAGTAAGTGCGCGTCTGGGAATATATTTGCCTTGTCAGATGAAACTTGAATTTAAATAGAGGATAACCTGATGTACGTAGTTAGACCGTTCCTGGTACTGATTTCTATGCGTGGAACTTGTATATAACTCGAACGGTATCGTCGAAATATTGTCGCAATATCGGTCGCTATGATATAGGCTGAGATTAAATGAGACAAGAGCATTAGTAGTAACTTCAGTCGACTCATGTAGAGTACTTTCTGCCTAACCCCATACTAACTTTAAAGCCATGATCATACATCAGTGCGGTTTAACACAGTCGAACAAAGATGGAAATTTGCTATGTCTACGAGGAGGTTACTGCATGCGTCAGCTGGACATAGTTTAGGATGGTGTTCGCGTGTTGAGGTTATGCTATATCTTATTTCCTGTATGGAAAACTCCGTCGTCGCCTTTGACCGCGTAGAACGTACAGCAACAGTCTGTGATGCATTAGTGAAGGCCTATATCATGCAGTCTTTACCAATAATTATTGAGCGCGGATATACGTATTGTTTTATTCTTCGACAAGCAAACACAAAATCAATTGCTTCCAAAATAAACTGGTTAGCAACAACGGTTCGCGAGGCGTCCAGATGTACGTGATTGGCGTTTATATAGCAAACATGCCTTACACTTCGAGAAGAATTAATTGAAAAAAAAAATATTTGGTCAATTAAGATGACGGTGATGACACTTCTGTCAATTTTTAAAAATGTCAAAATAACGCCTAATGCATTTACCTTGGTTATTAACATTAATGTATCTATTATTTAAGTTGATGGAATGATTATTGTTTGCGATTATTTCGTCATTCATATTTAGGTAGGTGCGGAACATTTTAAATGAATAATCCTCCACCCGATACACAATATTAAGTATTACCAGGGGCTAATATAATGACAGATTTTTCACTATTAACCCTTGATATTATGAATCCTCTGAATATATGGAACCAGTAATCTCATCGAAGTGCAAAAGCGTGTAATGACGTTGTTTTCAATGGCACTAATAAGTCTTACCTGTATCATCGTCAAGGTCTGGCAAGGCTAGAGAAGATTTCCCCATCACAGCCTCCATGCACTGCTCTATGCAATGGACCTGGTCGTTTCCATCCTGCAAAACGATGTTCGCAATTAGGCAACAGTATCACATCATTCACATGTACTCATAGGCATTCAAGTATAGCAGGATGCAGCCCATCTTGGAAAAATTGACAATTTTCCATTCAAGATCACAGTAGAGATGGATGCATTGTGCATTAATTAGGATCAAGATTTTGTGGCTCGGTGAATTGAATGAATTCGTCATTGCGATAAATAATTTATTTGGTTAATTAAAATCTACGTTTCATTTATCTCCGCAAAAATAATTGGTTCCATAAATGAAGCAGAAATGGGGCAATTACATGAAATGCAAAAACCTTATGCACTCAAACACCCTCTCACACTCAACCTCATCAACTTACGTATACACACGACACACACACACACCCGCATAGTCTTCCGTGGAGAGTCCACCACAAGCACAGTGAGGTGGTGCACGCCACGACCGTGGGCTTGAGATGCCAGGCTCGCGCCTGACGGGGCGCAGGGCAGCGGCACGCACGCGACGGCACGGCAGCACACACGGCGGGGCCCACGCAGGCGTGCAGCGCGTGTCATGGTCGATAGAGGTGGATGGTAGATGGTGGATGGACGAGCGGAGGACAGGCGGACGCCGGAGATGGAGTATGGATGGAATGGATCGGATAGATAGATATGATAATACAGATAATTAAGTTAGATAGATTGAATCAGATCGAGTAGGATATATATAGATATATACTATCATACTATTAGAGAACTACGTATGTAAATAGAATAGATCTCCGGATAGATAGGATAGGATAGATACGCTCCCGCACTACCGCATAGATGATAGGATAGACTGAGATAGATAGATAGATAGCTCAGAATAGATAGAAGAGTAGGATAGACTCTAAGAATAGATACGAATCGTATAATGGATAGAGTAAGATAGATAGGGGAGATAGATCGATAGATAGATGTATGATAGATAGATAGATTACTGGTAGATGATAGATAGATAGATAGATTGATAGATTAGAGTAGATAGATAGTAGGATAGAGTAGATAGATAGTGATAGATTTAGAATAGAGTATGATAGATGGATAGATAGATTAGATAGATACATAAGGGTAGATAGATAGATAGATGTAGATACGATAGGATAGGAGTCGACTAGCTAGAGTACGATAGATAGATAGATAGGATTAGATCAAGACTAGATAAGGTAGATAGATAGTATAGTAGGATATGATAGATACGATAGAAAACAATGAGATAGATAGATGGATAGATAGCTAGACATAGAATTTTAGTAGCGCTAGAGTAGAATAGCTATGATAGATAGATAAGATAGATAGAATGATAGGATAGATAGATGATGATAGATAGATAGATAGATAGATAGATAGATAGATAGATATGATAAGATAGATTAGATAGATCGATCGATTTAGATCGATAGATGAGATAGGATAGATAGAAGTAGATGATAGATGATAGATCGATAGATAGATAGATAGATAGATAGATGTAGATAGAGTAGATAGCGTAGACTGAGATAGATAGGATAGATAGATAGATATAATGACTAGATAGTATAGAGTAGATAAGTATAGATATACCAATAAGAGATGGATGAGATAGATAGATGGTATATAGATGGATGACTGATGGATGGATGGATGGATGGATGGAGTTAGGATAGGAAAATTGGATGGATGATGGAATTGGATTGGTATGGGGTATGGATGGTGGATGGATTGATGGATGGATGGATGGCATGCATTGGTGGATGGATGGATGGATGGATGTGGATGGATGGGATGGGATGATGATGGATGGATGGATTGGGATGGACAGTGGATGGTGAGATGGATGGGATGATTGGATGGATGGATGGGATGGATGTGATGGTGGATGATGGATGGAAGCTGGATGGCTGTGATGGATTGGGAAGATGTATGGATGATGGGTGGACAGTGTGGATGGGATGGAGTGATGGGTGGAGTGGATGGTTGGTGGAGTGATGTGATGGATGGATGCGGATGTGTATGGAGTGGATGGAGTTGATGGTGGCTGTGGGTGGTGTGGATGGGGAAGGGGACTGGGATAGCATGGGATGGAATGATTGGACTGATGGACTGGATGGAATGGATGGATGTTGTTGATGGAGGAATGATGGATGGTGGATTGGATGGAATGGATGATGATGGATGGAGTGGATGGAGGGTGGATGGATGGAGTGGATGAATGGAATGGATGATGGATATGGATGGATGATGGATGGATGGATGGATGATGGATGGATGATGGATGGATGATGGATTGATGGGATGGATGATGTGATGATGGATGGGATGGATGATGGATGGGATGGATGGATGGATGGTGGTGGATGGATGATCGTATGGATGGATGGATGGATGGATGGATGGATGGATGATGGATGTGATGGATGGATGGATGGATGGATGGATGGATGGTATGGATGGATGGGATGGATGGAGGATGGATGGATGATGGCGGTGGATGGATGGATTGGATGATGGATGGATGGGATGGAGGATTGGATGGATGGAGTGGATGGATGGATGGTGGATGCTGATTGGAGGATGGATGGATGGATGGGTGATGGATGGTGGATGGATGGATGGATGGATGGATGGATTGGATGGGATGGATTGGATGGATGGATGGATGGATGGATGGATGGATGGATGGAGGATGGATGATTGGAATGGATGGATGGATGGATGATGGATGGATGGATTGGAGTGGATGGATGAGGATGGAATGGATGATGGATGGATGATGGATGGATGGATGGATGGATGGATGCTGAATTGGATGAGTGGATGGATGGATTTGATGGATGGATGGATGGAGTGGATTGGGTGGATGAATGGCTGGATGGATGGATGGATGATGATGGATGATGGATAGGATGGATGGGTGATGGATGGAGTGTGATGGATGATTGGATGGTGGATGATGGATGGAGTGGATGTATGGATTGGATGGATGGATGGATACAATACATACGTACATACATACATACATAATACAATACAGTACATGTACAGTACATACATAATACATACATATCATACATAGACATACATTAGATACATACATACTCATACACATTTACTACTACATACTACTCAGTACGATACATACATACTACATACATACAATAGATAGATACATACCGTACATACATACCATACATAAATCATACATACATACATACATACTACATTACATACATACTTACATACTACATACATACCTCTACATACATATCATACATAATACATATCATACATACACAGTAAATACATACATACGTACATAATATCATACACAATACTACATACAATACATAAATAATACATACATACAGTACTCCATGACATACATACAGTGGCATAGCATACATACATACATAGCATAATACTAGCGAATGAATACATACGATACATACATACATACATACATACATCACATACCTCTACATAGCATACAATCAGTAGTGTACATACGATACATCCATACTTACATACATCATACATACATACGCTACAATACATACAATACAATACATACATAATACATGACATAGATACATACATACATACATACTATTACTATACATACATACATACCTACATACATACATACATTACAGCGAGTACGATACATACATACTACTACATTACAGTACTTAGATACAGTACTACTAGTATAATACTATACCATGCTACTAGATTAGCATTGTACATATAATACAACATAGGATACGTACCATATTATACATACATACATACATACATCATACATTACATACATACTACAGGTACTCATACATACGATACAACATAGCATATCATACATAGCATACATAATACTATACATACTATACATTACATACATACATGACATACATACAGTACAGTACATAGCATACATGACATACTACATTACATACATACATACATACTACATACATACTACATACGATACATACATACATACATACATACATACATACATGAATACATACATACATGCTACGTGATGACTACATACATATCATACATAAATACGATCATACATACATACATACATACATCATAACATACAATGACATAGGTCAGTATCATACATATGATACATACTACATACATACATACTATGGGACAGTACAGTACGTGTAGCATACATACTACATGACTACAGTACTATACATACTAGGATGGGATAGATAGATAAAGTTAAAACAGGGCTAGTGGGTGAACTCTGTGTAGGCATTAATAGCACATGACCACAATTCAGGTAACAGAATGACAGTCAATGCTCGAAGGTAGGATCATTTAGCTTTATGAGTAGACATGGAATTAACGGCAAGACATTGGATTGGTGAAGAGAAGATATTGAATAATTATCGATGCGTTCCTGGTATCAGTAGGCGGGCGTGACCTTGACATCATCTCCTGCAGTTACGATCCTACTCTAGTCCTCTTCTTATACCGTCGCCTTTAGAAGTGAAAGGCCTGCAGATGGATCACATATGTGTGCTCGAAGAGATGCTGTACGACGAAATAAGTGAATTAGATATACTGACTGCCGATTCAATGAATAATTATGACTGGCGTACGATGACTACACGCGGCGATGTTGAATCGTACAGGCATGCGATCAGCAAGTGCATTCCTGAGGGGCGTAATGTGAATAGTCTATGATGTCTGAGACGGATGCGCTTTAAGTGGCAGAGTGAAGGAGGTGTTGCCTAATCTCGCTTTTAATTGGCTTCATAATGCGGTGTTAATGTACTAGTTTTTCGTTGCTAGCGGGAGCTTGCCAGCGAAAAGGATGCTGTTTTGGAATTTCATTCCTGGTTCATGCATGATATTGCGTAGTCACTTTATCCAGCTAGCTTTGGGCAGGTTGGCATTGTAGTCCTTTAGTATCACAAACTAGTCCAATTGATGGGTGTGTGCAGAATTCTGGAATTAGTGATACGCGCTCTCAACGTATGTGCAGCTATTACGGCGCACAATCTATCGCTGCGCAGAAATGATCACCGCCGGACCATTTGTAATAAGAGGAGATTGGGTGATTCAGTCTATAATTCATAGCTAAATGGCGCGGATATGTTAATGAGTGCTGAACGGCATATATAGAGGAGTAAAGAGAATGTTGAGATGTACAATATACGCAATTGCTATATCAATCAGCAGTAAGTCTCATATGGCTGGTACTGTCTGTCTGCTGTGCGTGTCGTCTGGTCTTGTGTCTGTCTGGTGTCTGTCTGTCCTGGTCGTGTCGTGTTGTCTGTCTGTCTGGCTGTGTCTGTCTGTCTGTGTGTCGTGTACTGTCGTCTGGTGTGTCTTCGTCTGTCTGTCTGTCTGTCTGTCTGTCTGTCTGTCTGCTCTGGTGCTGTCTTCTGGTCTGTCTGTCTGGTCTGTCTGTCGTCTGTCTTGCGTCTGATCTGTTCTGTCTGTGTGTCTTGTTCTGTCTGTCTGTTCTGTCTGTCTGTCTTCTGTCTGTCGTCTGTCTGTCTGTCTTATGTCTGTTGGTCTCCTTGTCTGTTGTCTGTTGTCTGGCTTGCTCGTCTGTCTGTCGTCTGTAGTCTGTCTGTCTGTCTGTCTATCTTATCGTAATCTGTCTGTCTGTTTCTTGTGTGCTGTCTGTCGTGTACTGTGCTGTCTGTTATCTGTCTGTCTGTCTGTCTGTCTGCCTGTCGTGTGTGTGTGTGTGTGTGTGTGTGTGTGCGCGTGCGTGCGTGCGTGCGTGCGTGCGTGCGTGCGTGCGTGTGTGTGTGTGCGTGTGTGCGTGTGTGCGTGTGTATGTGTGTGTGTGTGTGTGTGCGTGTGTTTCTCTTTCTTCTTCTCTCTCTCTCGCTCTCTCTTCTACTCTCTCGTTCTGTCATCACTGTCTCTCGTTCTCTCTTTGTGCTTATGCGCTGCTTTATTGCCACTAAAAGTCTACGGGAATATTATATGAGCGCATTCCACACCTACTTCATTATTTTATATAATGAGCGGCAAAATTACGTTTTAGACGGCATGATAACCCCACAAGTGGAATCTACCCAAGCTTTGTTTGTTAAAAGGCGCACGCGAGAGCGGTGTAGTAAAGCCTAGCGCAGACTCGCGACTTTTTCATGCAACTTCGAAATTGCTATAAAATCGCTATGTCTGCGGGAACGTACAACTGCAACTCGTAGCGATTCTGGTCGCTTGCAACGAGTTGCAAGAAATCATACTGGTTTGATTTTCAGCAACTCGTCGCTTCCAATTGCTTCGAAATCGCATGTGTGCGCACACACGGTGAAGCGTGCGACCGATCGCATGCGGTTGCAAGTTGCAGTGACATGCAACCAAAAGTCGCAAGTCTGCGCTAAGCTTAAGGGGTGGGAGTGTGTTTATCTGTATTCGAGAAAGCGTGAGCGCGTGAGAGAAAAATTGTGAGCCAGTATCAAAGACAGCAAGAACGCACCTGCATGCATACGTGAGCGAGTATGTTAGCGTGAGAAATGGAGGGGACGAGATGGATAGCAAGAGAAGGACAGAGACGACGAGATTTAGAGAGAGCGAGAGAAGATAGAAATGAAAGAGAGAGCGAGTGAAGAGAAGGGAGAGAGAGTATGAGAGAGCTCGAGAGAGGAAGATAAAGGACAGGGGAGAGAGAGCACGAGTTATACTTTACTAGCTTGTTCATTATAAATTTTTTCATTAGGAATTCTTTGTTTACAAATTCCTGATTGGAACATTTCTGTGGTGATTGGTAAGAATAGCCACATCTAACGATTGTAAAAGAAAATGCTTACAGAGACATTTTTCACTGACATAGCATTATGCTTGTTTACGTATTTTTATAGAAGTTTTGTTTTATTGTCAAAAACGGCTGCAGGGATGATGTTATTCATTCACCTATTCACTCGTTTATTAATTCGTGCGTCAGTTCGTTTGTTCCTTTCTTCTTTGTGCATTGATTTATTTATTCATTCACTTGATTGATTAGGCATAACCGGTACGTACTATAGTAACTCGCTGACCTCAATTCTACATCGGCATTAAACGATGACATACATCCCTTGAATAGGGTGAATAAATTATCTTCGCTTTTAAATTCTGTGTTCTCTTTTATTCTGTTTTCTGCGCTGACCAACGTTATATAAACCAATTCGGACGGTCATCACTTAAAAAACTAATCCTACCTAAAAATAATAAATAACCAACTCATACAGTCTAGCCCCCATGCATGTAATAGGAAGCAACCCGGTGTCTACAGAGAACCTAATTTGTTGATGATTTGCTTGTGCGTGCGTGCGTGAATGTCTACGCGTGCGCGTGCATGCGTTCGTATGCGTATGACTGGGTGTCAGTGCGTGTGTGCGTGTGGTAAAGCTGGTGCACATGTCTGTGTTATAATCAGTATTTGGTACTGCCTGAGTGACATTATAACTCAGATGCTACCCTAATAATGTGCGACAAGATGCAATATCTAACGCAGTGCTGCAGCAGAGTCGATAACAACTTCTAACAGCTTACTTTAAGCACGCTAGCGGTTCTGCCTCTGGGATTACAATCCCGACCTGACTTGCAATTAGGTGGTTAGATTTTACGTACAAAATCCACGACCAACTCTCTTCTTGAGAAAAAACAATCGAGAAACGCTGTCACGGTGCCACGTGGCGCGGGCAGTGTTAGACCAATTGCATTGAAAGAAAGAAAAACATTCGAAGCCTCAGTAAAGTGGCAGTGCAGTGCGAATGGAGTACGTGCCCGAGATCGATCATATTGATTAGAAGCAAACTATCTAAACGCGCGAGTATTGTCGGAACAGCATTGAAGAATGCATGGTCCGTTATAATCTTCATAGGAGGGTGTGATCGCCAGGTGAATACAGTAGTGGCGCGTAATTAACCGGGCAGAATATTACTATGCATTCAGTAGTGGTGCCTCGTGCTGTGGTAAAAATGTTAACGTGAGATTTTTGTGCTAGCATATCGTACGGTGATGGTTCAGATTTGGATACTGTTAACTGAAAATTGTTAAACGAAAATTTTGTTTCGCCAAAATACGGTAGCATTCGAGAATGGTGATTTCGAGACTATGTGTGTGAGGCAGAGAGAGCGCCTACGGGCGTGCGAGAGAGGGGAGTGAGAGAGAGAATAGGGAAGCAGAGAGACCCATTGTAAAGCGGAACAATGGTTCCGCTCTTTTGTAGACATCGGATAATTAATTGCTAAGCACTATAGCTTCGTACATAAATGGAACAATGTCGTACGTTCTTAGACGCATAACTAATAGATTGACACAATCAACGGACCGAGGCCAAACAAACTGAATAACAGAAAACCACGCCTATTGTAATAGTGCTACTCTAATTTTAATTTCAGTCCAATCAGCACTGCGTCGTTGAAATCTTCGTCAGAAATACCAGCAAGCAATTAAAGCTAGCCTTCTATGAACAGCAAAATAAATTAAGCTAATTACAAACTTCTAACACCCAGCGATGCGCCACTGAAATCGCGACATTAATTATCTTCAGAAGATGCGAAACCTGGCAGCGATGGCACCCCCTCTTAGCTGCAGGGCGGCATGCAGGCAGGCAGGCAAGAAGGCGGTCAGACAAACAAGCAAGCACGCAGGTAGGCAAACACGCATGCAAGCTGGCAGGCAAGCAGGTAGGCAGGCTAGCAGGCTGGCAAGCAGGCAAGTAGGCAGGCAGTGTGTAGGTGTATGCGTGGAGGCGTTAGTTACTAGAACGTTATTTAGACTTTGGAGCATGACCCTAATCCTCGCTCTATGAGAGACTTCAATGTATGAGAAACCACGATGGGAAGGTAAATTCTATTTACTAGTTGAGGGAGTTAACGTAATCGCTCCTGTTCCCGATTTTTCAGCAATGTTTAAGCTTGCATAGATGCAACCTGTTCAGATTGAGCCCGCCTGATTCTGTGAGCGGGAGACTGTGCGTAGCGTGTCGCGCTACCCCATCACGAGTCTTCGCTACATACTCGAGTAAATAAGCCTTCGTGGCGATGTGAATCATTGCGGCAAAACATATGTGAGGATCTATAGTTTATACATCTATATCTATATGCTTTAGCCGTAACACGAATTAAATATGAAGGCGTCGACATTTGTAGCAATGTCAAACTAGAGGAGTGTCGAACGCAGCTAGGAAATATGGCACGGACGGCTTACTGAAAAGCACACAATCTCCCAGAAAGTAGGCCTACGTAGTATTAATATAAAGTGCGTTTTAATATAAAACTGATTTTCCAGTATTAACATGTCCCACTGCTTAAAACGCAATTTTGCAAACTTTCTCTAATACTTCCCGCGGAATTTGGCCTGGGTTTAGACAGCGTTAGTTTCGTATATAGTTAAGATCCACTATTGATGTGATTTTAATATCAGGCAAGGTGCACCGACGTGCGCGTGACTTGCAAATGACAATGCATTTAGAATTTTCCATCTCTAATGGAGCGCAATTAGCTAGAACAAACGCACATCAAAGGCATTCCGTTTGTCTGGTCTAAGCAAGGATGATTACGTGTGTTACGTAACATTTGTGAAATTGCGAGCGTTTAAGAAAATCGCTCATCCGTTAACAGCGTTCGGTTGATTTTTATTTAGCAAGATGTCCAGACGCCCATATACGTGTTGTTAGCTTATCACACCTAAAACGATGTAGTAACATCGGCTTGTCCTACGTTTAGGGCCTCTAGTAAGCTCATACTTGTAGGTGATTGTACAACATGCGTTTGGAAATGTATGTGTGCTACCATGCATGCGTACGTGCTTACTACGTGTGCGTGTTTTCTTTGGTGTTGTTTTGCAAAGTAAGCCCATGCAGATTTATACCTCTTATATAATCCATGCAAATTTCTGTGCGATCCATGTGGCGTCGTTAGTGTTTGCTGAAACTCGACCATTATAATCCATAACTCGTGTCCATGAGAAATGCAAATTCGTGATATAGAGAACCGCAGAAAATAATTGGCTGGCTTCCAAAATCGTAAATCGCTCTGTCGTCTTCAGCGCAGCGTGCTATTTCATGAAAACGTATTACAGTAAATCTGTTTTAAAATATGAATTCCAAACTCTAACTCATGAATAAACAGACGAAAATATAATACCGAATATTTAATTTCCGATCTGCTATGACATTCAAGAGTAATGACAGTACGATATGTTTCGACACGATGTTACACGTAAAAATACAGTAAAAAACGGAACGTCGAAAAAATGACAATTTTCCCCTAAAAAAATTTCCCATCATAGAAATTAACTTATTAACCGGATGGCAGAACCTACGAAACTCTAAAAGGAAGTATGCAAATGATTCGTGTGCAAGAGCGATTTCCTTACGTGGCCTTATATTCCCGTATATAGCTGTTATCCGAGTATAACATGACCAGTTAAGGATACTGTTAGGGTTAAGGACGAGTAACAATGTAAAGGGCATTGCAACATAACTGCTCTTCAAATTCAATCAAACTCATATCCATTTCATAAGAGAGATGTGTCTCTACGCTCTCGATGAATTTATTTATTTTTAATCCATCGCTAATTATGTGACGGCAAAAATTGTGAATTTATACAAAAGATGTACAAAAATGTTGTAGTGATTTTCAAAACGCAACATTTCGTAAACAAAGAGCCATAACTTCTCTAACTAATTCCAAGGATCTTTTTTTTCCTTTGATATGTTAGCATTGAAACGTAACAAAAGATTTTGGAATCGGAGTTGTGAGTTTCGAGAAATAGCGTTTGAAAAATCAGCAACTTTAGCATTTCTAATAATGGAGATATTAGCACTTTTCTAAATTTCCCATGATTGAAAGCCTGTGTTAAGAATTGACTAATGCGGGGATTTGAAACCGTTTGGGAGGCTATATACATAATTTCTACGTATGCATAGCTGCCCATGGGTGCAATCTATCAAATAAAGTGGGTATTGAAATTTCGACCGAAAATCACCTCCCAACCCTAACAGTATCCTTAAATAATTATTGGTGAGTTAACGCTGTCTCGTGCAGTGCTGAATGCAGCCAAGTGAATGTCCTTATCTCGCTGTCTAACTAATTGCACGCCATTATAGATGAAAAATTTTAGATTCACTGCTGTCATTTTCAAGTCGTGTTTAGCCGGCGAACAGCGCCTGAGATTAAAATCAGTCCATAGCCGATTTTATCTATATACGATAATAAACATGCTCATGTATACCCTAATATAACATGCTTCAGCGTGTACGGGAACGCTGTGCGTGCGTGCGTGCGTGCGTGCGTGTGCGTGCGTGTGCGTGCGTGCGTGCGTGCGTGCGTGCGTGCGTGTGTGTGTGTGTGTGTGTGTGTGTGTGTGTGTGTGTGTGTGTGTGTGTGTGTGTGTGTGTGTGTGTGTGTGTGTGTGTGTGTGTGTGTGTGTGTGTGCGTGTACGTGGGATTGTGCATGGGCTTGTGCGTGTGTGTGTGCTTGAGTCCCTTCATGTGCGCATTTGCTCGGAGCTTGTAATACATTAGCAGATCTCGCCGCTATATCCACGTTGAGCTCGAGATATATTCACTGAATCTTCTGCATCCCGCTGCCACCACACATCACGTCGACCTGCGGTACTTTCACTGCATTCCCCGCCCTCCAACACATTTACGTTTATCCTTTGACGCCCACTCCCCATCCATTAAGTCAATCTGATGGAGCACACAAACACTCCTCTCACCGGGTTCCATGCTATGAGCGCCGAAGAGAGAAGTTGTTCACATAAAATTACCATGCTTATTAACAAAAATTTGTGAAGGAATCGATCGCTTGTAAACCTGTAGATGCCTATTGCGCATCGTCTCCGTATCGGTATCTAACTTCTTAAATAGGGCATAAACAGTAAATCTCATGCCGAAAACGTTGGTTATACGGTTATAACAACGGTTATACGGTAATATAAACATATGCGCACACACGCACACACCTGAGCACATTCGCTCACTCACATACGTTCGCACACACATCGGCGCATGCACGCACAGACCTGCACGTACCCGCACTCACTCGCTTACTCGTAGGCGCCGCACATAAACCCGCACCCATGGAAGCACAACCACACTCATATCATCACTCGTATTCATTTAGTGTGCCATGCAGATTGTTTGCTAGGATAGCATTCTATGTCTGCTGGCCGCGAGGCGAATCATGGTGTATTCTATAGCCCCTCGCTATTCCCCTAGAAATAGATAGAAGGCAGAGAATGCGAGATACTGACCAGCACACTATGTGCCCGATAACCACGCAGCAACGCTTCAACAACTCTTAGACTGACTCCGAGCGTCCCTACGGCTGCGCCAACACGGCTTGATACCAGCAACGACTTACACGGAGTCTGTTTAGGTTCCTCCGCCTTTTCATCACTATTAATGATCCCAGTGGTGATCGTAGGTAGCGATTAGGTTAATGGTGTCGATAGATTAATTAAGGCTAGTTATCGGCACGATAGCAGGCGACGCGGTTGCTATAACAAACGGCAGACGATGAAGCCGACGCAATTCTCAGAAGCTGTAAATTCACGTCTGCGCATCTGCACATCTCTGCGCCGGAGTGATCGCGGATGCGGACTCGCAAGAGACGGCAACCTCTAGCAGTCTCCACTTACTTCTTGCACAACACGCGAGCAGAGAGCATCACGTGAACACTATCTAGATTAGCGTCACATTAAGTTAGCGTAAGACGCATGCGCGTACGGCCTGGCAGACGAACAGGCAGACAGAGAGGGGGACAGGCAAATAGACAGACAGGCACATTGGCGTGCAGGCATGCAGGCAGACAGGCAGACATGCAGACAGGCAGAGAAGCTGTCCTTAGACGGTATAAGCCACTGCAAAGCTCTCCCGAGTCGTGTGGCGGTAGTATTCGGTGTTTAGTTTAAAACGATACGGACACACACTATAGTTGCCCTAAATACAGTGCGCAGCCGCGCGCATCTACGCATGGCTGTCCGTGAAGCCATGCCGCGTGCGTGGGAAGCAAACTACGCGCAAAATCTCCACTATACGTCCCACGGATAAAAACATTGGCGTAGGTATATCCGTAAAGATTGAATTCTCGCAGAGTTATGGTAAGCAAGTCGATATATATTAAGTAGATGTGAGTGTATTGCGTGGGAGAGCCGGCGGTTGCAAACAGACCTCTGCAGCTGGGAGTGTTCATGTAGTGGACCGAATGTAGATAATAGATATTCAACACTCAACAGTGTACAGATATATTGTGAAAAAAACGCGCAGGTTACGAATGGCGGACAAAACATCCCCGCCAACACTACGACTTCATTTCGTTAGATAAGAATATATATATATATATATATACGGAGAAAGAAGAAAGAGACAGCGCGGATGCGCGCGTACCTGCATATATAATTTCTAAACCTTGACAACCCTTAATAAAAATTCCCTATATACAAAAGAGAAAATGTGTATTCATTATAATTACTTTATCATCAGAATTAATATTGATTTCCGTAGTTCGTATATAATATGTAATAAGCGATGAGCAGCGCTTACGCCGGCAATGTACGCACAACTTCAGTAAAGCTGCTACTGCATGTAAGTGTTAAGTATTGCAATTAACGCATAATAACCTACGAGAAACGCAAAGCGAACGAAATAAGATTCTAAATCATTGATATCCGCTAGATTTTACGCGCACATGAGATTGAATGTTTTACCGAAACATCCATAAAACGCAGTTCGCCATTGCACGGTGGTATTCTTACGAGTACGCACACTGTTTCCTGCGTATTCCAGCCGATTGAGATGTTAATAAGTGTACTCTCGGTAAAATTCTGCGTAGAGAGGCTAATGCAAACAGCAAACCAGAGCGGCATCGTTACTTGCAGGCATATTCCCCTCATTCGCCCTAAATTGAATTTCGGCACGCGTTCTTCGCGAATGGGATCAATGCGAGTGTGCATGCGCTGACGTCACGCCGAACTGCTAACAATTTCACATTTATTCCCGGAATAAAACAGGGCTGCATCGCGTCGGCGCATGTCAGGCGCACATGCATAGCGCATATGTCGACGACGTAGGATGATCACATTCATGAGGAGGAAGCGACGACACAAGGTCACCGCGGCGGTCAAGGGCTTTCAATATGACCTAGCAGCTGCTGCATGCTTGGCGAGAACCGCACAGTTACGTAGTCACGCACAGCCACACACGCACGCGCACATGATATTACCCACGCACACGCACACGCACACGCATGCACGCAGGTATGCATGCACGCACATACGTACGCACACATACACGCTTTCAAAACGCCTATGCTTCTTTATTTCTTGTTATCAGATACTTGATAAAAGCAAAATATAGTGAGAGTTTATTATTGTAAGATTGTATCATATAACTTGCTTATATATGGGTATTATTATACGCTTTGGAACGTGTTATGCTGACATTGTGTAACTAATATAACGAATGTTATAGACAGCATTTTGTATTTGCCATTCATTCGAAAAACCGGGGGCCCGTTGTCAGAAAAAAAATTAGTCTTAACATTAGTCTTAACATTAACTTCCACTCGTTAACCGTTGACAGAAACATCGTAATGTTACGAGAACGAAAAATCCTCGCAAATATCCTCTTAACATTACGAGAGCCCAGAACCTCTCGTAACTTTAATGTTAAGTTGAAAATAACACATTTACACTACGAATTACATTTATAGTGATATTATATTTTATAATAATGAATAAAATGTGTGTTTTTCTTGAAAAACACGTCAAAATCATTAATTATCTACCGCGCTAATAAAACAACATCATTTACAACACTGGGTACT
>NW_014577240.1:290735-299501 GCF_000485595.1 Priapulus caudatus
CTTTCTTTCTTCTCTCTCTCTCTCTCGACTCTCTCTCTCTCTCTCTCTCTCTCTCCCTCTCCCTCTCTTTCTCCCTCTCCCTCTCTTTCTCCCTCTCGCTTTCTCTCTCTCCCCTGTCTCTCCCTTTCTCTCTCTCTCTCTCTCTCTCTCTCTCTCTCTCTCGCGCGCTCTCTCTCTCGCGCGCTCTCTCTCTCTCTCTCTCTCTCTCTCTCTCTCTCTCTCTCTCTCTCTCTCTCTGCCTCGTATCTTAGCCTCCCTCTCTCATACATTCATTCACTCTCACTTCTTTATTCTACCAATTCCGATCTCTCGGTTAGGCTCTGCTCTCGCGAATCTTTGCCTCCTAGCTTCTTTTAGAAGAGGAAATACCTTGGGTAACCGGCTTTGCTCGGGGAAAAACGCTTAGGAACAACTTGTAGAGCAAATTCGGACACATATTTATACTTAATTCGAAGGATATAATCGTAACAGAAAAACAAAATATGAAGGAGTGAACATATTCTGACAAAAACAGTTTGAAAGATTCCATGATCCTATGTAGTCAAAGCTTCTGGATATACAACATTGTTATGAAATTGCGCCAAGTTATTATGAATATCACTCTCTGGCTGTACAAGCCGCGGCTCGCCTTTTACATACACAACTGGTGACGTCTGTCCCGTGTCTCCCTTATCATTGGGATTCGCAATACATCAAAAGAATACATGAAAACTCCCAATAGTATTTGAAATTACTGCGTGTTAGGTATTGAGCATCCAATTTATATCTGAAGAGTTGTCAATTCGACTAACAACCAGCAGCATCTAGTGAGCGCACAAGAGAAATCACAAAGGAAATACGCTGGCAAAGACTCTCACCTATTGTACAATAATCAAACATGCTACATAGATTAATAATAATAGACTAAACAAAAATTAATACATATAGGCCTAGATCAATAAACTAAACCCGTCAATATAGCACGATATCAGCAGATCCGGGTATAAACACAGTTTCCGACTTGGTTCCTTCTTCTTCTTGCTTCTAATGCAGTATGCAGTATATTAACTTCTTTATTCTTCTTGTTTCTAATGCAGGATACAGCGTACAATATACACGCAGTGAACAGTACATTAACTTTTTGACTGCTGCACGACAACTTCTAAACCTCCACTCTCACATGTACAACTGGCTCACTGCCAATTGAGAAACACCAGCTTAACGCCTGACATCAAAACCGAAACCGAAACCTGCCAGCATTTCTGCCGCAACGCACTGCCCAGTCTAACTTGATTTGCTTTAGGGTGCATATCAGCTCTACTGTTGTACAACACCTTCTATATGTGACAACGTCATTAGCGCGCGCTATCCCAGAATGCGCTGCTAGCTCCCAAAATGCATTGCGCGCTTCGACAACAACAACCATTTCGAACCGACCGTACTTTTGATACAGTATTTTGCTTGCCTTTAAATAGTAGTTTTTAGTGTATCTTTTTAAATATGCTTAGGTGCTTGCTACTGGTGATCACCTAACAGTGCGACAAATTTTGGCATCCTAAACCAATAAACGGGAGAATGCATAGCAAACAGACAGACAGAGTTCGTTCTTGTAGTAGTATAGAAGGCGTACCAAGTTACCAACGAGTGCTAAGCACGCGTGCTTGGTTTTGTTCTTTATTGTGCGTGCCTCTTCACGAGATGGAACGTCAAGTACATGATTACAACAAAATAAACAACGTGGCAAAAACCAGACGAAACTGTTGCTAGCCTTCCCCCTGCCAAACTCACGCTCAAAAATGAAGTTCTTTTGTAGTATAAATTAAAAAATGCGAAACGAATCGAAAACTTCGAGGGGATTCTCAGCGAAAACGTTTGTTGTGAGTAGTGCCTCTGAGTAATTGCTCATCTCGGCAAATCAAGTTAATATCAAAGGTTGGGGACTGAGTGCTTACTAGTCATACAATATCTCTGCCGACTTAAACATCGGAAAAGCACGTGCTCTCCTCTTCCATCTCACCCCTTTAGCCCTCTTTCTCCGTGTCTTCCCTTCTCTCGCATTGTGCAGAATAAATTCATGACCACGTCGTTTTTTATCAAATATTATTTATATGTGGTTAGCCATCATAATATGCATAAACTACTGTGATGTACAATAAATGTGTATGAATTTGAATTTTGTGATCGATTCTCATCCAATCAGCAGCCTTTTTTAATAGCTGCGATGTGTTTTTGTCAACGCTACTCTCGTAACATTAACATTAGTCGTAAGTGTTATCTTAGCATCAACATTAGCATTAACTTTACGATGTTTCTGACAACCGGCCCCGGACTTCTGAAATTACTGCATGTGCGCTGAAATGGTACACAGCATGACGGCGATTATCAGAAAAGACAATTTTCCAGTTGTTTGTTTTAGGTAGTAGCAATGCTTCTCATTTATACAATTTCATTTTCAGGGTTAACATTTACCCTATGGTTCGGTTTATTAATTTAATCTAGTGTTTTATCGCGATTTATGCATACTCATGCGACACCATAGCCATTAGCCTTGAAGTGACCAAAATCGACATAGTGTGCACGCTATAAGCGGATCACAGCGAACAAACTCAAATAGTTTTTTGCCCATGAACCATACACTGACGGTGAATGGAATTAACACGGACAATACAACGATGGACGATACACACCATGAGACGCGATCATCGTAGCATAACACATCTTGTGTATAGATCTCCGGCGGATATCCGTGATTCGCCGGCGGTACTGATTAGGCGAACATAGATGTGGTAGATGTGTGCGTGATGAGAGACGCGAATCCCTAAATGTCACGTGAAGGCTGAGTAACACGCCGAGGCGCGGGCGGTTTATGAATCTTCGATGGCGGGAGCAACGGCATGGCAAGGTTACAGCTACAGAATATAGTACAGGACGCTGCGCGGGGGTCTCGATGCTCGGAGCTAATCGTCTCGCGCGCATGAAGAAAAATCAAAGCTAGTCATTACAAAAACTAAAGAATATCTTTTTGGGGAATGGTCTCCGGGAAGCAAATGATGCGATGTACGAACGAAATGTGCACGATATCGAGTTGAATGTCAAATCAATATTAAAAGATCTGTAATTTATAGCCGATAAGATTGCGATGTTGATATATATCTTATAACACGTTAGTATAGAGTAATCACTTTTTCCTACTCAAAAGACTTTCAGATGCTTGCTGAACGATAAATACACCGCTAGTGCATAATAAAGAATAGGTGCTACAAGCAAAAACGTGGGAAAATCAAGACTCACTAGCCTTGGTCTATATGTGATGCATTATTTGTAACTCTAATAAACTTGAAACTGACTTGTGTGTGCGTGCGTGTGTGTGTAAGTGTGTCTGTGTCTTCCTGTGTGCCCGCGCGTGTGTGTAGGTGTGTCTGTGTCTGTTTGTGTGCATGCGTGTGTGTGTGTAAGTGTATGTGTGTGTGTGTGGGGGGGGGGTGTAAGTGTGTAAGTGTGTGTAAGTCTGTCTGTGTGCGTACGTGCGTGTGTGTGTAAGTGTGTGTGTGTGTGTGTGGGGGGGGGGTGTGTGCATGCTGTGTGTTGTGTGTGTGAGTAGAGTGTGTGTGTGTGTGTGTGTGTGTGTGTGTGTGTGTGTGTGTGTGTGTTCGTGTGTAGGTGTGTGTGAGTGTATGTCTGTGTGTGCGCGCGCGCGCGCGTGTGTGTGTGTCTGTGTCTGTGTGCGCGCGTGTACGTGTGTCTGTGTCTGTCTGTCTGCGTGCGTGTGTGTGTAAGTGTGTCTAGGTCTGTCTGTGTGCTGTGTGTGTGTAAGTGCGTATGTGTCTGTCTGTGTGCGTGCGTGTGTGTGTAAGTGTGTATGTGTCTGTCTGTGTTCGTGCGTGTGTGTGTAAGTGTGTCTGTGTCTGTCTGTGTGCGCGCGGGTGTGTGTGTCTGTGTGCGTGCGTGTGTGTGTAAGTGTGTCTGTGTCTGTCTGTCTGTGTGCGTGTGTGTGTGTGTGTCTGTGTGCATGCGCGTGTGTGTAAGTGTGCCTGTGTCTGTGTCTGTCTGTGTGCGCGCATGTGGTCTGTGTGCGCGCGTGTGTGTGTAAGTGTGTCTTGTCTGCTAGAATAGATGCTAATATAACTCGCTCCACTGACTTCGTATTCGTGCCGACAGTTTTTCTTTTAAATTATACTTTGAAAAAATTGTTTTGTTAAGGGTTCTTTGAGAATCGTTACTGCCGAGATCGACCCTCAGCCGTCTTTTAACAAGGTTTCCATTGAACGGTGGCGAGGGCTCATAAGCCCATGTAATAATGGATAATGTTATCATCTCTATCTGCACTCAGGATGAGAATCGACGCGACATCTTGCGTAGTGCCGCGGACGGCAGACGGCTAAAACTCGCTACTCCTATCTCTCACTCCCTTTCTCTCTCTCTCTCTGCTTTGCTCAGTCGCAGCCTCTAATCTTATCTCTCTATCAACCCCAGCCCAACAACCTAGCGGCTATCTACCCTACCTACGCTACCTACCTACGCTAACCTACCCTACCTACCTACTACTACCTAACTACCCTACTACCTACCCACCTACCTACTTAACCACTACACTACCTACCTACCTACCCTACCACACTACGCTAGCCTACCTTAACCTACCATACCATACTAGCCTACCTACCTAACTACCTACCTACCTAACTACCTACTTACCTACGAACTACCGTACCTACCTACCTACTACCTACCTACCTACCTACCTACCTAAACGCTACCTACCCTACCTAGGCGAGGTACCGTAGCTACCTACCTACCGTACCCACCCACAGCATCACCCACCCACACCCATACATCCACCCACCCCACCTACCCACGCACTCCACCCACTCAACCCACCCAAACACCCACCCACCGCCGCACCCCACGGCCACCTACCTACCTACCCTACCTACTACCTACCTACCTACCTACCTACATATATAGTCTTAGCCTCTTATCTTACCTACCTAACCTACCCTACTTACCTATCATAAACATTTTACCGTGCGTTATCGCTAGGCCTACCGTACCACTTTACCCTACCTAATTACGCAACCCTGGCCCCACCCCAACCATGGGCCCTAGCCATCCCAGGCCACCGAGACACGCCAGCCACACCCAGCGCCATCTATGCGAGTGCCAGTCCATCTATCCATCCTATGCTATTGTATTGTATAGAATCTAGTCCTTAGTCGGCAACCTGTGGCTGTGATCGGTGAATGGGCGCTGCGTTGCGCGTGCTGATTTTCTAGGCGATGCAATTCCTGAGCTCTGTCGACCCGCTGGAAGCTTCCTGCATCATCGTAACCACCTGCCAACATCGCCGAGCGGGACCTCTGTCCGCGCATCGTACGCCATCGCCGTGTGCCGTTAGAATCTCGCCATGAGCGTCGCACTCAGATTGCTGGCGGACTCAGGGCGTGATTAAAGTGCGTCTCTCTCCTCTCTCTCTGCTTAGAGTTATTCTTAGATGCATGTTGCATGAAACCCGCGCACGATTGATCATATTGAACTGTGTGTGCGAAGAGGCCTGGAATGCCTGCGATGAATGTTGCCTGTCGACTGTGAAGTCTATCGGAGTCTACGCGAGCTCTCAACGCCTGTTCATCAGAAACCATTGAATTGGCATAATAGAGCAGAGGATTGGGGTTTCCATTATAAGGTGTCCCGTATAGTGAGATTCGGCCACACTACCAACAACAGCACGTACAACCGTGCTAACATATACACATACACTGTCGCACGTCGCACGCACCACCACACACCACACACACTCTCTCTCTCCTCTCCTCTCCTCTCTCCTCGTGTCTCTCTCTCGTCTCTGCTCTCATCTCTCATCTCTCTCTCCTCTCTCTCCTCTCTCTCCTCACGCCGAGCGGCGCGGGGCGCCTCGATCTTCGTCTCTCTCTCTCTCGTCTCTCTCGGCTCTCGCGTCGTTTGCATCTCACTCATCTTCTCTTCCTCTCTTCGATCGGCATCCGACCGCTCTGCCGCTCTCGCTCTCTCCTTCTCTCCTCTTCTTTCTCTTTCTCTCTTGCGATCTTCCCTCTTCTCACTCCCTCTCGGCTCTCTCTCCGCTCTCTCTCTCTTCATACTTCTTCCTTCTCGCTCTATCTCGCTTTTCTTCTCCTCGTCACCATACAGAAGCACACAACCTTCTCTTTCCACCGGGACCCTCTCCGCGTGCAGGGGGTCCCGCTCTCCTCTCTCGTCTCTCTCTCTCTCTCTCTCTTCTCTCCCCCTCGCGCGCCAGCCGGCGCGCCTAATGCGTTTGTTGTTGTCTGTTGGTTTCTGGGGGTGGTGGCGGTCGCACTCCGTCGCGTCACACATCTGAATACGCGGTAATGGAAACGTTTCCGTTAAGTTATAGCCGCGCAGAGTTTTCTAGGAGCGTAGGTTTCCAGTGATACAGTCCTTATGAAGTGCATACAGTAGTGCATGGACGATTCTCATGTCGCAGACTGGTTGAGGATATGCAATGTTTTTTTAATGCATTCCCCTGTCTTTATCCCATGAACTATACGTTCCCGTAACGCCCGTGCTCCTCACTGCTCTCTGCTCCCTCTCTCTTCCTTCTCTCCTGGATCCTCTCTGCTTCCGCTCTCCGTCACGTCGTCTCTCTCCCTGCTCCTCCGGCGCGGCGGTAGTGCGCCGCGCGCTCCTCTCTCTGTTTCTCTCCTCTCTTCGTCTCTCGCGTGCTCTCTCTCGTCTGCCTCCGTATCTAGCGCCTCCCTCTCTCATACATTCACTTCAGCTCTCCACTTCTTTATTCTAACCAATTCGATCTCTCGGTTAGGCTCTGCTCGTCGCGAATAATCTTTGCCCTCCTAGCTTCTTTAGAGAGGAAATACCCTTGGTAACCGCTTTGCTCGGGAAAACGCTTAGGAATACAACTTGTAAGAAGCAAATTCGGACAGGGCGGCGTCGATATTGTATACTTAATTCGAAGGATGATAATCGTAACAAGAAAAACAAAAGTATGAAGGAGTGAACATATTCTGCCGCAAGAAACGTTTGAAAGAGTTCCATGATCCTAGTGTAGTTCGCAAAGCTTCTGGATATACAACATCTGTTATGAATCTCGCCAAGTTATTATGAATACTCACTCCTCCTGGCTGTAACAAGCGCGCGCTCGCTTGTTACATATCACACTGGTGACGTCTGTCCCGTGTCTCCCTTATCATGCGGAAATCCGAATACATCAAAGAAACATGAAAAACTGGTCCCAGATAGTATTTTTGAACTTCAGCTGGGCGTGCTTAGGTATTGAGGGCAATCAATTGTAATATCTGGAAGAGTTTGTCAAGTTGACTAACAACCAGGCAGGCCATCTAGTGAGGGGCGCGACAACGAGAAATCACAAAGAAACTACGCTGGCGAAAGCCCTCTCCACCTATTGTACAATAATCAAACTGCTACATAGATTAATAATAATAGACTAAACCGAAAAATTAATTCAGGCATATAGGCCTAGATCCAATATAACTAAACCCGTCAATATAGCACGATACCCTCCAGCAGATGCCGGTATAGTAACACAGTTTCCGAGCTTTGTTCCTTCTTCCTTCTGGCGTCTGTAATCGGCCACCGTCTGCAGTATATTAACTTCTTATATTCTTCTTGTTTCTAATGCAGGAATACAGCGTACAGATATACAGATCGGCAGTGAACACGTACAGTTAACTTTTTGACTCGGGGCTGCACGACAACATCTAACCTCCACTTCTCACATTACAACTGGCCTGCACTGCGCGGAATTGACGAAACACCAGCTTAACGCCGTGACAGTGAACAACGCGGAAATCCGAAACCTGCGCAGCATTTCTGCGCCAACGGCACTGGCCGCAGCTCTAACTTGATTTGCGGCTCTTAGGTGCATACAAGCTCTACTGTTGTACAACACCTTCTATACTGTGACAACGTCACAATTAGCGGCGCTATCCCACGAATGCGCTGCTTAGCTCCCAAATGCAATTGGCGCCGCTTCTCGAGGCACAGGGCCGATCGACCCAAAAACCATTTCGCCCGAGGAGACCGTAGCTTTTGATACAGTAGGTTTTGGCTCTGCTTTAGAATAGTAGGTTTTTTAGGTATCTTTTTAAATATGCTTAGGTTGCTTGCTACCTTGGTGATGCATCTAACAGTGGGCGACAAGGATTTTGGCATCCTAAAACGCAACTAACGGAGTAATGCATAGCAAAGGACAGACAGAACAGAGTTTCGTTCTTGTAGTAGTATAGCAAGGCGTACCAAGTTACCGAAACGAGTGCTAAGGCTACGGCGTGCTTGGTTTTGTTCTTTATTGGTGTGGCGTGCCTCTTCAGCGAGATGGATACGCAAGTAGCATGATTACAACAAAATCAACAACGGTGACAATAAACGCAACGACAACTTGTTGCTCGGCCTTCCCCTGCCAACTCACGCGCTCCAAAATAAGTCTTTTGTAGTATAAGAATTAAAAAATGCGACAACGAGATCAGAAGAACGTTTCGAGGGATTCTCACGGCGAAAACGTTTGTTTGTGGAGTAGTGCGCCTCTGAGTGATTGTCATCTCGGCAAATCAAGTTAATAAGAGGTTGGGGACTGAGTCTTACCTAAGTCATGACAAATCTCTGCGGACTTAAACATCGGAAAAGTACGTGCTCTCCCCTTTCCATCTCACCCCTTTAGCCCTCTTTCTCCGTGCTTCCCTTCGCCTCTCGCGGTTATCCGCATGCGCTCCTCTCTCGTCTCTCCTCGTTTCCTCTCTCTCTCTCTCCCTCTCT
>NW_014577240.1:304526-305617 GCF_000485595.1 Priapulus caudatus
ATCTGTGGGTCAAAATGGTGTTTTGCTCGCGATGTACTCAAATACAATGTCTGAGAGAGCCGGAGATTCCCATAGAAACCTTTCCTGCAAAAACATCGTAATTTCATGTCGCGTTACCTGACAAACCTACATGGGTTGGGAGAGAAGGGTACGAGGAACAGAGGAAGGTAGAGATCGGAGAAGGGAGAGTACGATCTCGGTGGCCACTGCAGGTTGCGCTTATGTATGTCCTAACTTATATATACAATAAAACCTATCTACATCATAAACAACGACTTCGATCATCACTGACGTGCCTCACGCTCACGGCGGCCACAGTCTGCCTGTAGCGAGTCACAAACCTCCCTACGACACAGTAACATATTTGAAGATTATTGTAATTATTCACGTTCATAAAGCTGATTCTGTGTGGGGATGTCGAAGTCTTAAGTAGCCCTGCATTACATCACTGCCTGCAGTCACGGCAACCGTCTGCCGGGAAAAAAAAACGAAACATAAACTACATCCATGAATTCCATGACGTCCCGTTACGCCTAAAAAAGTGTTGAAGCAGAAGATTTTTTTTACTGCCATTGTACTAAGATACGCCAGTTCGTTACTTACTCTACGTCACATCGAGTATCGTGTAACAGAAGCGAAATGTTAAACTGTCTGATAGGCGCATAATAACTTACGAGGTAATTGCTACGGTCGTGATTAGCTCATGGTAATCTAAATAAACAGTTTTCCGACGCAAACATTTCGTAAAACATTAGATACGACTGTTTATCGTGCAATATCGTTAATAAATATTTAAATAATAAACGATTCGGACTATCGCGGTTTACTCTTGTGTGTGTGCCCAGGTTGATGGTTAGCCTGTCTCGTGGGTAGCGGTCTTGTCGCGAACTACTTTGACAAGCAAAATGTCAATGGAAACTTTCGCATGCAGCTTCTCTATACATGTGGAAATAAGAATTACATACTGTAAACAAATTAACGTATAATTTCATGATAGATAGCTAAATAGATAGATAGATAGATAGATAGATAGATAGATAGATAGATAGATAGATAGATAGATAGATAGATAGATAGATAGATAGATAGAT
>NW_014577240.1:305627-308113 GCF_000485595.1 Priapulus caudatus
CCATCTCTCCCCCCTCGCTTTCTCTCTCTCTCTCTCTCTCTCTCTCTCTCTCTCTCTCTCTCTCTCTCTATCTATATCTATAATCGATCTCCCTTGATTTCCCGCTCCCCTCTCCCTTCTCTCTCTTGGTCCTCCTTTTTAATCTTTCTGTGGGTAATATTATAGGATGTGGTGCGATTGCAGCTGAGAAATGCGCTTCGTAGCCCGTTGTTGAATGATTATATAAAGTAGGATGCGTGTATGCCAACGTGCTGTCGTATATATTCTGTTAACAGGAGTGTATAATATGGACACACACATCACATATATCCTTACATATCCTAGACGCTCTATATTATGACACGGTATATAATATAGAAATGCACGCTCTATATTATACCTTCCTGCTGTTAGTGCGTAGTAGCTATATACTGTCTGTCAGCGGAAATCGCTCGCGTGTAATAAGTAATACACATGTGGGTTGTACAACGCCCGTTTACGTCACATGTTTTCGCATCCCAATGGCAACAAGTGGCTGGCTCTCATATAACTTCATATAATCGTCGATTTAATTACCGTATATATATATATATATATATATATATATATATATATATATACATATATTTATATATATATAATTAAGAAACATGCACTATCGATGGTAATGCGTCAACGTAGAATTCTCATCGTATGAGTACTTGTGTATGCATTAACGACACTGAACAATTACTAAGGACGTCGACGGGCGACGAGTGCCTTCACCAATCATGTAACAACACCACAATCTCTAGAATAATCGATAGCAGACGGAAGCTGGATGTCGGAGGCTTGGCCGGGGACGTGCGCCAGCGAACCAAGCCGACAGGCTGCTCGCTACCGGGCCACTATCCCAGGATATTTCCCATGATGCTGCACGCGGTGCCGCGTATGTACGATCATACAGAAATATTGATATTGCTGCCGCGGTCTGCGCTCGCCGGGCTGCACGAGGCAGCAAGAAGGGGCGAGTTCAGCATCAAGTGTCTGCAACGCCAAAGCTGTACAGGGCTTAAGGGAATACAAACGGGAATGAGATGCATGCAAATAGGGAGAATGGTAGAGTAAATAAACGCTAAAAATACACGGTAACACCAACAATGAATTATTAATTGCAGTTATGTACGTAGTAGACATTCAATTAGAATTCTGGCTTACAAATGCGGTGTAATAAACACATTTGAGGATAAAGGTTATTTCTGTTTTACTACAAAACTGTTGACTAAAACACATAATAACATTCAACGGGCCTAAGATTTTTAAAATACTGGAAAAAATGTCAAGCCACTCCATGACTGCGGTACGTAAGTGATGCATTCGCAGCTGTGTTACGCGAAATTTTACGGACGTTTTTTTTACTATAATTATCTTCACAACAAGCATCGCTTTGCGTAAAGCCCTACTAGTAACCCTAAATTAAGCCATATATTAGCCAATCTGTGAAAAAATTTAAAAGAAGCTAATTTCAACTGATTTGGGTAGGTATGGGTATGGACAACTACCAAAAAAAAGTAAGGAGGGATAGGGGTTGGGGAAATTTTTTTATTAGAGGTCAAAGGTCATTGACCTCTGCCTAAATCATATTAAAAATTTATTTCAGCAACAAAAAATATGTTATATAGCATGCATTTGCTGCTCAAAAATGCCACTTAGGATTACAAAAGAAGATGACATAAGATAATTATTGGACCCTTGCGGACAAATCCTGACTCTGAAAATGAGCGGTCAAAGGTTTCAAAAAACTGTTTTATCACTTTAAAATGTCATATTTAATACAGGAAAAATCACCCAGTATTATTATAAAAAATGAGCAAAAAAAACAAGGACAGGAAGAGGCCTTAATTTCAACTTTACGTGGTGGATATGGCGGGTATGTATTTATTCCAATAGCAAGACTGGCGGGAAGGGTCGGAATTACCTTTCTTTGGGATCAAAGGTCATTTTTTACCCTAGCGACATATTCCCTAACGATTTTTGCCAGGGCTTCCCTTCTTCTTCTTTTAAAGGGGCGTTTTGACCAGGGGGCGGTTGTCTGCCATCCCGCTTTCGACTGTAATAAACCACATTTGAGGATAAAGGTTATTTCTGTTTTACTACGAAAACTAGTTGGACTTAAACACCATAAATAAACATTCAACGGGCCTTAAGATTTTTAAAAAAATACTGGAAAAATGTCAAGCAATCCATGACTGCGGTACGTAAGTGAATGCATATTCGCAGCTGTTGTTACGCGAAATACGACGTTTTTTTTACTATAATTATCTTCACAACAAGCATCGCTTTGCCGGGTTTAAAGGCGCCTACAGGTAACCCCCTAAATTAAGCCATAATATTAGCCCCAATCGTTGAAAAAAAAAAAATTTTTTAAAGGAAGCTAATTTCAACTGATTTGCGGTAGGTAATGGTTATGCGACAACCTACCCCAAAAAAAAGTAAAGAACGGATCAGGGTGTTTAGTAAGCCGGCGG
>NW_014577240.1:308123-332706 GCF_000485595.1 Priapulus caudatus
TGAGAGGAAGCGTGGGCTTCACTCGGTAGCATGAGCTTCACTCGGTAGCGTGGGCTTCACTCGGTAGCGTGGGCTTTAGTCGGTAGCGTGCAGGGAAGCGTAGGCTTCACTCGGTGGCGTGAGGGAAAGCGTGAGCTTCACTCGGTAGCGTGAGAGGAAGCGTGGGCTTCACTCGGTGGCGTGGGCTTCACTCGGTAGCGTGGGCTTCACTCGGTAGCGTGGGCTTCACTCGGTGGCGTGAGAGGAAGCGTGGGCTGCACTCGGTAGCGTGAGGTGAAGCGTGGGCTGCACTCGATGACGTGAGGGGAAGCGTGAGCTTCCCTCGGTAGCGTGGGCTTCACTCGGTGGCGTGAGGGAAAGCGTGGGCTTCACTCGGTGGCGTGAGGGAAAGCGTGAGCTTCACTCGGTAGCGTGAGAGGAAGCGTGGGCTTCACTCGGTAGCGTGAGAGGAAGCGTGGGCTTCACTCGGTGGCGTGAGGGAAAGCGTGAGCTTCACTCAGTGGCGTGAGGGAAAGCGTGAGCTTCACTCGGTAGCGTGAGAGGAAGCGTGGGCTTCACTCGGTAGCGTGGGCTTTACTCGGTAGCGTGGGCTTTAGTCGGTAGCGTGCAGGGAAGCGTGGGCTTTACTTGGTACCGTGAGGAGAAGCGTGGGCTTCACTCTGTGGTGTGGGCTTCACTCGGTAGCGTGGGCTTCACTCGGTAGCGTGGGCCTCACTAGGTGGCGTGAGGGGAAGCGTGAGCTGCACTCGGTAGCGTGAGGTGAAGCGTGGGCTGCACTCGATGACGTGAGGGAAAGCGTGGGCTTTACTCGGTGGCGTGGGCTTCACGCGGTAACGTTGGCTTCACTAGGTGGGGTGAGAAGAAGCATGGGCTTCACTCGGTGGCATGAGCTTCACTCGATGACGTGAGGGGAAGCGTAGGCTTCACTCGGTGGCGTGAGGGGATCGTGGGCTTCAGTGAATCTGGCTGGTGCTTGGAGGGAATGTAGCGGTTACGAATACTGCTAGAGGATGGAAGCGCACGTCTGTGTGCGCGCGGGTAGCAGGTACTGCTAACCCTAGCATGAATGAGGTCAATAAATATACGGCAGCAAGCGGTGACTGGGATGCTAGCAAAACGGACATAAAATGTTTACAAACGGCAAACAATTGTGCAAGAATTATGTCTGGCGGAGTATCTGCATAAGTGATTAGATTTACAGACTTCACTTATAAATATGAGGTGCGTACTCTTTACGCGTCTAAAGATGTGTCAAGGTCGGCTAACTTTCAAATATCTTCTTCACTAGATACACTTACGCGTATTTATTTATGTTATAGTCTCGCCCTCTTAGCCGACAGACGTGGTTGAACGGAATTCCTCTTTAGGTGAATATACTTCGGCGACGCTCAGGAACTCTCGATTATTTTATACAACCCGATTCAGACGTTCATAAGCATTGAATAATCTTGCTTCTCTGCATCATAGAGGAATCATGTGCATCCTTAGGATATGCCTTTATAATGATAGTCTTCAATACATCTGTATATAATTATAATATTAATAAATGCAATAATACCTAGCAATTATAGTAATCTGTTCAAACATACGGCCGGAAGACACTGAATTAGTTTTGAATGTCTGTTGTCAACTCGTTTGTCAACGTCCATCTTTCAAGTCTTGCTAGTAGTTACATATTCCTTGTACATACATCTTTCGACGTATATCAATTACTGCATAACTCCAGTTATTTGAATGGTTGCCGGAAAATAGTGGACTCTATGCACTGCTTTAAATCAATGGCAGTTTAATTGGCGAACGTTTCATTATACACCGTTTTAACTTGGTTTTGATTGTATTTATAGCGCGATCTACTTACTTCCGTTCCCCTGCTAGTGCAATACAACCATATGCATACCTCTGTTAGTAAATACCATGAGATAAATATTGTTCACAAGAAGGCGTAAACAATTGGGTAACCTCTTCTTGTGAGAGACAGGGCTGGCTGAAATTTAACAAGACTTGCCAATTCATTTATTACACGTTTTGCCTATAGACCACTCGATCCCATTATAGTACTGTATACACCGATTTTATAACATCAAGAGCCCATAATAGAAAATCTTTTATTTATAATACTCTTATAAGACTCTTGATAACATGAATATCAGTAACGATACATACATGCTATACCTGTTGTATAAACTGTATACGTTATACTATTATTATTATGTAAACAATTAAGTTAGAACGCTATCGATGTTCTAATTGAATCAACCTCTCACACGCATACCGTGATTTGGACGCTAGACCGCAGAGGTATAACGTGATGGTGTATTTAATAGCTACCTAATAATGTATTCAGTGTGTAATTCGATTGTCCTCATACGTGATTATCTCGGCTGTGAGACAAAAATAGAAAACATGGGAATAGTCTATGGTAATATTTTGATGGTGTGTGCTAACCGAGTTACGCACAGGTATTCCGCACTTCAATCAACCACTCAGCGTTATTAGCACACGAAAAACGAAAAATCGATCTGTGTCATATTTGCCCCACGTGACGTTATATTGCATTTACTTTACGAATTGAACGTCTTGGAGTATATTAAATTTTGTAAGAACCAGAATTATGGCTTGATGAAGCATGTTACGATGTAAAGTGGCAATTCAATCGTACCATAGGAAACCACGTTTGCAAAACTAATTTAATGGATGAATGGCTGAGTTAAGAAAATATATTAAGGCTTGTAAAGGCAATCCAGATGATGTCATTATAATTTCTCGAAATCATCGAATCGATTAATGAAGTATCACACAGAAAATCGCGAATGTATCAAACAAAACGTGTCTTTCTTCACCTTCGCCTCCATCCACGCTTCCAATGTCGTCCACTGCTCTTCCCATCACTGTCTCCTTCAATATTATCACCTCCACCAGCACCACGCACACCCACCTCTTTCTCTCTTCTTCTTCCCAATTCTCCTGCTTTCCTCCTAGTCATTTATTCCCTGCTTCTTCTACCTCCTATGCTGCCTCCACTATTCTTACTCGCATTTTCTTGCGACCCTTCTTCTTCAACTGTTTATCTTCTGCTCCTCCATGAACCTCCATGGGGAGCATGGATGTATTGCAGCGACACGTTGTTGCAGCACTGGTGTATACGGTGCATATACTAGTTCAGCTGTTCTACATACTTCAAAGCCGATTCGTAAAACGCATCATTTATTATCCATAATTATCGCCATGTTTCTGCTGTGTGTGTGTGTGTGTGTGTGTGCGTGTGCGTGTGCGTGTGGCGTGTGTGTGGCTTGTGCGTGTCGTTGGCGTGTGCGTGGAGTGTGCGTGTGCCTTGTGCGTGTGCGGTGCGGCGCGCGCGCACCGTAGGTGTGTGGTGGTGTGTGGTGTGCGTGGTCGTGCTTGCGTGTGGTGGCGCGCGTGCGTGTGGTGTGTGTGTATATGTGTGTGTGTCGCGCGCGTCATGCGGTGTGTAGTGGCGCCCCGCGCGTAAGGTGGTATAGTATATATAGCAGAATAAGATAAATATAGAATTATATATTCGATTACCTCCGCCAGGGCGGTGTTTCAAAAAATGCCGGCGTGCCTATCGTGATTGTTGGTTTGTGGTGTGTGTGTGTGGTGTGTGGTGGTGTGGGTGGTGTGTGTGGTGTGTGGTGTGTGTGTTGTGTGTGTATTGTTGTGTTATTCTGCCACCGTTCAGTTCACTTACCTCTAGTGCGCTGCTTAGACTTACAAAACACAGGCTAAGGGCAAACCCACAGTCCTCCCCCACCTCCACCCGCACTAATGCGGCATGCCAATTAATTATTTAATAATAATTAATTAATTAATTTTTTCGCAGTTAATTAACTTACTTAAAGTATTAAAAATTTCACATTGAGAGAATTCAGCTGCCTTGCCGGAGCTGTGCTCTTTCCGATGCTCTAAGTACTATATTATTACTCCGCCAGCCTGGGCGAGGTTATATCACCGGCGTGTTTGAGTGTTGTTTTGGTTGGGTGGTTTGTACGCGCGCTAGCATTGCTGATACGGCCGAACCGCAACCGCCACCTCGCGCCGCGCCGGCACCCGCCTGCATCATAACAGGTTAAGCCTAAACTGAAAAAAGTTAGACGGATTGTCATAAAATTTTTCAGGATACTCAGAAATGGCTAACACAATTGATGAGATTGGTGGTGACGCATCCAATTAAATCATCATCATTTATCATTAATCGAAAATTCTATATAGTCAGAAATGGGTAACCAAATTGATTACATTTGTGGTGATTCTCCGGAATCCAATATTAATAACTAATTAATCAATAAATAAAAATTTCCAGGAAGGTCAGAAACGGTAACTTAGAATTGATGTACATTGGTGGTGACCCGATCCAATAATTATTAATTAATTAATTAATTAATTAATTTTTCCACTAATTCATTAATTAATAATTAAAAAATCACATTGAGAGAAAATTCAGCATCTCCGAGATCTCTAAGTATTACTAATACTATACTTACTAATAGACTATAGGCCACATATTAGTAATATTTATATATTAGTATATTAGTAAGTGAGTATAGATAGATAATTAAGTGATAAGAACTATATTACTGATATACTATATCTTATACTATAAATCTAGGATACTTACTCCTGTAGCAGTAGTAGTAGTTAAAGTCAATAGTATAGTAGTAGTAGTAGTAGTAGTAGTAAGTGGTGGTGGTATAGATGCAGTAGTAGTAGTATATATAATAGTTAGTATAGTTAGATCATAGTAGTGGAGTAGTCAATACTCACTATAAGTAGTAGTAGTAGTAGTATAGTATAGTAGTAGATAGTGATAGTAGTATAGTGAGTAGTATAAGAGTATATTAGTAGTAGATAGTAGTAGTAGTAAGTAGTAGTAGTATAGTATAGTAGCAGGAAGTAAAGATAATAAGAATAAAAATTAAATAATATATAAATATATAAATATAATATCTTAACTCCGGTAGAGTAGTAGTGGTATAGTATATAGAGTAGAGTATTAGTAGTAATAGTAGTAGTAGTAGTAGTATAGTAGTAGTAGAAGTACTAGCTAGTATATAGTATACTAGTAAATAGCAGTAGTTATAGTACAACAGTACGCACCAGCAGCCGGCAGGAGAGCAGAAAATAGTATTAAGCATAGTAGGAGTCAAGTAGTAGTAGTATAAGTAGTATAGGCAGCAGCACACAGCAGCAGTATAGTAATGTAGTAATCAGTAAGTAGTAGCAGTAGGTATGTAGTAGTAAGCAGCAGCAGGCACAGTATAGTAGTAGAGTAAGATGAAAAAAAAAAAATAGTAGGAACGCCAGTAGTAGTAATAGTATAAGCACAGCAGCAGCAAGCAGTAGTAGAATAGTATATAGTAAGAGTAGTAGCTAGTAGGATAGTATAGATAATAGTAGGAATAGAAATCGCGAGAGGAGAGGAGAGCGAGATGGACGAGGATGCTGAGGAGAAGAGGATCAGCTAGTCCGCATTAACGGCGCAGCATCAAAGCAGTATGCGCAGCAACAGCAAGTAGGAGCATAGACAAGCGGCAAGCAATCGCGGCACTTAACAGTAAACACTTTTAACATAAAACAAATTAAAACAAAGATTCACGGTCGGACGAAGCTGACAAGGCGAACGACATATTGAAGCGACACTTAGTGCTCCCTCCATCCACCGATAGATGCCCAACCCCACCACCCGCGATGTCTATCCTCACCCCGCAATCTTTCCTACAAGTAAATCTCTGAGTGCGTACTGCTACGAGTAACTGGTTCTCTACCGAACAGACGATTGATACAGTTACATATATTAATACAATCTAGTGACTGTCAGCAATCTGGTTACCGTAGAAACCGTCGACCAGTTTAGTTTGTACACAATAACCTCGTAACGGTCTGGGTGCCAACCTAGTGCCGAGACTCGACTCAAAGCGTGGGAAACTGTCACCAGGACAACTTGACTAAAACACGCAGAAGTAAAGCCGGCCCAGCACGAATGTGCGTCGCTCATCGTGCTGCGCCGCTTGGTAAAACAGAGCAAGCCTATTAGTTACATACGATTTCGTCTATTTGACTTCCCAATCGCACGAAATGAACGTTATCAGTGTGCAACGAACAGACATATAAGGGCACTTATAAGCACTCACATGCACACCGCACGCACGCACACATATGCATCCACTTTTGTTTTACAAGAATTCGCACGAGAACCACCGCAGATGAAAGCGCTATCTTAACGGAGATGCAAAATGCTGGCAATTGTAACGTGTGTTTTCGCCACAGCTTTGCATTGCATGGGCTATTCATTCTCTCCCTCCTCATCCGGAACTCTGGGTCTCCGTCTCTCTCTCTCCTCTCATGATCTCGCTCTGCTCTCTCTACCTTTCTCTCGTACTCCTCTCTCTCTCTCTCTCTCTCTCTCTCTCTCTCTCTCTCTCTCTCTCTCTCTCTCTCTCTCTCTCTCTCTCTCTCTCTCTCTCTCTCTCTCTCTCTCTCTCTCTCTCTCTTTCTTTCTCTCTCTCTATAGTCACTGCCCACGCTTCGGCAATCGTAAAAACAAACGCTCGACAATTTCCTTAATTGCGGTGCAAATTTACGATAGTTAATAATTATGAATTGCCGCATTGCCGAATTAAACCGCCGATGGATTTATTAGGATTTATACTATATTATTGTAAAAGCAGGAGAAGAAGATTGAAAGCAGCGTGATTTCATAGACAGCAGAAGCTGCAACCGGCGTATAATCGAATCTGGGTATCCGATTATAATTCAATTGAGCCATTTTATCAGCAATGGAAGTGTAAACATGCACATTCCTACGTCTGCCTTCCCATACAATCTGGATAGGTTATTTAGGCCGAGTTGTAATAAGACTCTAGTGAAGTGAAGATCAAACACGAAATTGCAGACACATTTTCACACACTACTGTACTTTTATGTTACCCAGGAAAGGCAATGCAAATGCGTATACCTCTATTCGTGGGGCCAACTTAGTCAGGACTAGCGCGTATTTAGCCCAGGATATCGTGTACACACTGCAACAATTTATAGCGCGCCTGGCCCAGACTAGTTTGATGTATGATAACATTTGAAGTCTGTACGGGGTACAAGTTGTGAGGTAGGACGGTGTCCACGTTTGTTTAAAAAAAAATTGATTGTACTTAAAGGTATTACCGCGTTGGGTAGAAGTAAATATCAATTCTGCGCAAATAGTTAAAGGCGGATTTTTGCAAGCGATTTCACTGCGAACACACTTAACAGAATTGATTTATGCACTTTGAGAATAGACTGAGAATAAGATGCGCACACTTGCGAGTGTGACTATGTTTATGTGCGTGTATGTGCGTGCGTGCGTACGTATATGCCCATGTATTCAATTTTTACTGGATAGGCGATGTGGCTCACAGCAATATTATAAACGCTACAATTAACGTCCAAACCGCAAACCTATTATATATAATAGTTTCCTCTACAACGGCGCGTACCTCAGCCTCTGCTCAGCGGGCGACGCAGCCAGTGTGGATTTACACCGGCAGTGTGGAGTAAGGAATTATCGAGCAGTGAGGAAAATCTTATAGCCCCATGTTGCGACGACGAACAATGGCGGAATTTAAATTATGTTGCATGAATTGATGGATAATTAACAGCCTCTTTGACGTACAAAATAAATGTATAAACAAATAAATGTAATATTTAGATATTCATGTGATTATTATTGATTGTTGTCTGTCAAGCGCTGCGCCAACTATCTACTAATCTATTCGTCCGTCCTTCCGTCCATCTATCCATGCCTCTATGCATGCATGCATCTATCCATCCATCCACCAGCCCCATGTTGCGACGACGAACAATGGCGGAATTTAAATTATGTTGCATGAATTGATGGATAATTAACAGCCCCTTTGACGTACAAAATATTGTATAAAAAAATAAACAAATAAATGTAATATTTAGATATTCATGTGATTATTATTGATTGTTGTCTGTCAAGCGCTGCGCCAACTATCTACTAATCTATTCGTCCGTCCTTCCGTCCATCTATCCATGCCTCCATGCATGCATGCATGCATCATCCATCCATTCATCCATCCATCCATCCATCCATCCATCCATCCATCCATCCATCCATCCATCCATCCATCCATCATCATCCATCCATCCATCCATCCATCCATCCATCCATCCATCCATCCATCCATCCATCCATCCATCCATCCATCCATCCATCATCATCCATCCATCCATCCATCCATCCATCCATCATCCATCCAATCCACTCCATCCATCCAATTCAACTCATCCACTTCCATCCATCCATCCATCCATCCATCCATCCATCCATCCATCCATCCATCCATCCATCCATCCATCCATCCATCCATCCATCCATCCATACATCCATTCATCTATTTACCCATACATCCACGTTCCGGTCCATCAATTCATTTGTTTATCCATCTATCCAACAAGCGCAACACATCCACCAGTCATTCATCCATTTAAATAACCATCTACCAAACACCATTTCATCCATGCATGCATTTTTTGCATCCACCCAGCCATCCATCCATCCACTCATACATACATACACACATAGGCGCGAACGCACGCACGCAGACACACGCACGCACGCACGCATGTTCGTTGCAAGTGTAATCTAAGCGTACTGTGCCCATCGTCACCGACGTCAGGAACACAACACATCACTTATTCGCACGCTGCTCGTAGAATACGGAATATTTAAATTGCTGATCCGGTTAAATACAAATAAGCCGCGCTCGCGGTATGCGTACAAATCTTCGGTTTGCGATGAATGGCTCGTCTGGAGGGATGCCCTCTGCTAGAATTCTTTTTCTCCTTCTCCTCCGTTACTATTCGGCGTGAGCGAGAAAACAGCTAAACGCAAAATAGGCTCAGATTTCCCGGTGCGGCAGGCTAACCGTACAGATTTTACATATACACATTACACGCATTATATGTCCGCATAGTTGTTCAGTCTGAACGCGCAAAGCAGATGTGTTATATATATAATATAATCAATACAATTAATCAATCAATCAAATCAGTAAATAAATAAATTAATTAATTAATTCATAAATAAATAAATAAATTTATTTATTTATTCATTCATTTTATTTAATAATTGATTGATTGATTGATTGATTGATTGATTGATCGATCCATTTATTCATTCATTCATTCATTCATTCATTCACTCACTTACGCACGTACTCCCTGACCCACTCAATCACTAACTCACTGAATCACTCACTCACTCAATCACTCAATCAATCACCGACTCATTCACTCACTGACTCGCTCACTCATTCACTCACTTACTCACTCACTAACTCACTCACTCACTCACTCACTCACTCACTCACTCACTCACTCACTCATTCACTAGTTCGTTCGTTCGATCACTCATTCGTTCGTTCGTTCGAGCGCTCGTTCGTTTGTTCGTTAGATTAATAATTCAGTTATTCATTCACTTATTTATTTACATGTTTAGTTATTTAGTTATTTATATATCGTTACAATAATTAACCGGTGATAAACTCAATGCATCTCACACCGTTATATTCACATGCTGTTGATATACTACAATGTATTCGTGTCGTCGTGTAAACCACGAGTTTGTCGATGATATTTAGACCCACCTCTGCTCCGCTAATGTACGCGTAACGCCGACGGCATCACGCCACTCGCTTTTATTGTAAAAGCTGAGCGTCGGAAACGTGCGACGAACATAAGCGTTATATATGGCCGACTGACTTCGTACTTGTCCGTGCAACACGCCTGCACGTAAATACTGCCGCTTTGTTTTTAAGTGCATTTAACACGAGTATAACTGAGAGGTAGTGAGAGACGGTGAGTAAGCGTGGAAGAGGGCGACAGACAGAGAGACAGTTTGAGGTAGAAACCCTAAGAAAGAGAAAGTGAGAGCGGTTGAAATAATGTGAGAGAGACGCTAAGGGGGTGAAAACTGCGGCAGCCAGTCACACCGAGTGGAGACAGTGCGATATAAGAGCGATAATAAAGTGAGAGACGGGTTGGGAAATGACAAGGGGCGCTGTCAGGCAGGTAAAGACTACGATTTAGGAGCGTGAGTGTACCTTCGTTAAGATTCCGTAGTAAGACTACGCCCTACTGAGTTTGATTTCTATGATACGGACGTTACACTAAGCACATGCAAGGTCAGTGATCTGCGCAAGAGATTGGCCAAATCCTATACAATAGGATGATGGATGGCTAGAACCTATGCGGTATAACTCATCGTATGTTGCCGGGAACGATAAAGAATACATGATGCTTTAAAATGATGGCCTTCTTTGAAGGATATTTTTGCAAAATTCGCCGTAAAAAATAAATACTAGTAGCACTACACATCACCAAACGATCGTTAACCAATAAGATTTATTCTATCTAAACAGGCATACCTTTTGGGTAATTTACAGTACGCACTCACGATGACAACATTGTACAGCGCTGCAAAATGGAAAGTATTAACGCTTCGATATAATCCCAAATAACGTAGAAACTCATAACTGCATTTTTAAAGTAAAAGCTCATAGCACTATTTGAGGGGTCATAGTCTCTTTAAGGTTAGGGTAGTAATAAAGCAGAACGGTCGCTCACAGTGTGGGCGGTATGTACGTTTGTAACGAGCTTTCGATTGTAGGCCTACGTACTAGCTACGTAAACATTTATTCAATGTGCGATTCGATTGTTCTCATACGTAATTATATCGGCTTAGCTGTAATACAAAAATAGAAAACGTATGGATAGTCTATGGTAATATTTTGATGGTGTGTGCTAACCGAGTTACGCACAGGTATTCGGCACGTAAATCAACCACTCAGCGTTATTAGCACACGAAAAACTAAAAATCGATCTATGTCATATTTGCCCCACGTGACGTTATATTGCTTTTATAGGAATTAATACGAATAGAACGTCTCGTAGTCTATTCGTATTTTTAAGAACTAGAATTATTATTGCATTAGACAAGGCCATTAGCCTGTTCGGTGTACATTTCTGTACATGCGGTGGCTTGACGAGGTATAGCAGATGAAAGTGCCCATTCGCACCAGAACACGCACCCACACCGTAAACTTTGTTGAGTGGATGAGTAAAATATCGGCCGGACCTTGGCTCGTAAGTGTGGCGCGTCGCGTCACCCATCCCCGGTGCAAGACGATACGGGAGGCGCGCCCGTCCATTGTCGTCGCGCGTTATATGCGTAGCGTCTTATGCGCTAGGTGTGACGTGCCAAGCGTCGCATCCTGTCGCCACCGTTTGCTGAATACAATAATTTCCTTGACCCTTCGTGAAAAGTTCATGTCCTCATGAAAACGTATTTCCAATTAAAAACGATATCTCATAACTACGTTCCAAAATACCGCTACCTAAATAGAATAAAATGGGTACATAAATTGTTTATACAGTGCATCAAGACAATACAGCAAGGAACAGTGATACAAACAAAACGTCAGCCCCACTGCACTCATATGCTGATATGATGTGCTGAACATGCGTATACCGTGTTCGCATGTGGGGCGGTTTTCAAGATACCGATCGCGTTTACGCTTGATGGTGAGTTTACCCGTATCCTCCACCAATTATTGTACTGGGAAAAGTTGTTGAAGAACTCCGTGCAGGATCTTGTAGTGTAACAGCGTAGACTTGTAGCAACCGTAGATTGTAGCAAATAGCAGATTCGTTGTGTAACTCGGGGACTTTATTAGTAACTCGAACACATACAAAATATATACATACGGCAACCTAGGTGGCCGTGCCTATGTCCCGTCATCTCTGTTTTCGTCTATCTCCACTACATCGTCTCTAGTCTCTTCCTCTGGGTAATAACTCTTTTTTATGATCTTTCGTCCGTGCCTATTTATACGTTTCCGAAAACCGCCCGGCGACATTTTCAATCCGCCGGTTTTTCGTCATTATCACACGGACCTTGGCTTGTAAGTGTGGCGCGTGTGTGTGTCACCCATCCCCGGCGCAAGACGATACGGGAGCCGCGCCCGTTCATTGTCGTCGGGCGTTATATGCGTAGCGTCTTATGCGCTAGGTGTGACGTGCCAAGCGTCGCATCCTGTCGCCACCGTTTGCTGAATACAATAATTACGCTAATCGCGTAACAGGCGATATGTACTATCATATACACATCGTTAATGGTCGCACGTTTTGTTAATTCTCCCAGCGGATAAGAACGACTGCTACTGCTTCCTATTGGAAATAACTTTATTTACGAATTGGTAATCTCCCTTAATGAAGTATCTCAATCTCATAGAAACTCTTTGAATTTATCAATTAAAACGTGTCTTTCTTCACCTTCACCTCCTCCCACGCTTCCACTGTCGTCACTTCTTACTGCAGCTTCCTCCACAGCTCTTCCATATCACTCTCTCCTTCACCATCATCACCACCGCCTCCCCTTCTCCTCTTCATACTTTTCATCCTTCTTCACCCCTCTCCGCGTCATTCTTTCTCTGCTCTCACTATTCTTGCTCGCATTTTCTAACGGCACTTCTTCTTCTCCTTAAAACACCTTTCATCTTCTGCTCCTCCATGAATCTCCGTGGGGACAACAACAGCATGTCATTGTAGTGACACGTAGTTGCAGCGTGTGTGCGTGTGTGTGCGCGCATGCGTGTGTATGTGTGTGTGTATGTGTGTGTGTGTGTGTGTGTGTGTGTGTGTGTGTGTGTGTGTGTGTAGAGGGGGCGTCTGTGTGGGGGTGGTGTTCTATAGGCATGGGAAGGAGGGGCGTCTGTGTGGGGGTGGTGTTATATAAGCATGGGGAAGAGGGATGCGTCTGTGTGGGGGTGGTGTTCTATACGTGCAGGGAGGAGGGGGCGTTTGGGTGGGGGTGGTGTTCTATAGGCATGGGGAGGAGGGTTTTCTGTGTGGGGGTGGTGTTCTACACGTGTTTCACTACTAGTTTATTATTTAATAATTTTCCTAATTATTTGTTCGCGAGAAGTGGTGAATGGCGCGATGTACCTGTGCTATTTGTTACGCATTCGTCGACGTTTACAAGTACATTGTTGCGCGCGTAACCCTGGCTCATGGATCGACCGAGCAAGCGAGTGTGCCAATCTAATTTATAGTGAAAAGCTGCAATAACACCGGCGGGTAGCTTGCATGATATATTAAAACTGTATATATGTTTCGCGGCGTGTATAACCTTCGCTAAACGCAGCACGTAGTCACATATGTCTCACATGAGTGTCGCACAAGAATATCGCTGAAAATTTTGAACTTTTGTGCGTGGTCGCGACATATATCGATTTGTGATATCGCGTGATTGGCTTGAATCTCGACAGAATTAATCATTGGATGCATTCTTCAGCTCAGGATCGCTAAGGATTTTCCAGCCGTATTAGAATTATCTACCTGTATGGCGACGACGATGTCGACGACGACGACAAATAAAAAAAAAAGAAGAAGAAGAAGAAGAAGAAGAAGATGATGATGATGATGATGATGATGATGATGATGATGATGATGATGGTGATGATGATGATAATGATGATGATGATAATGATGATGATAATGATTATAATTATGATGATGATCATCATCACCATCATCATCGTCATCATCATCATTACCATCATCATCATCATCATCATCCTCAGCATCATCGGCATAATTATTTACGTAATATTCATCATAATAAGTTAAACCAGCAGTACAACCAACAACGGCAACAGCGGCAACTTCAGCTCCGTCATTATCCTCATCATCAGTAGCGCTATCATAATCGTCGTCGTCGTCATCGGTGTCTTCGTCATCATCATCACAATTACCATAATTATCATCTCCGGTACGATAGACGCGTACATACAACATACTACCACGCAAGCACTGGATCGCGACACATGTCCACGTAATTACCTATAGATGACCTAGCCACCCGAGATTCATCAGCTGCCCATTGCTCGGGCCGGCTTGATCGCATGTCAATAGCGACAAACTTTAGAGTACGAGCTACCTAATGATAGGAAGCGGCACAGCGGCAGGATTCTCGTTAGATGCATTGACTGACTGTTTACCAGCCTACCGCATGCGAGCGCCCGCTCGAACTATTGATTTCGGAGTCAAAACGTAGCGACGGCCTAGCAAGCGGGCAGTAAGCCAAGCGCACCAGAACCATCACGCGCGTCTGATGTTATCTGAAACGTCGAGAGCGAGTGCGGAGTACGCATACGCGAATCTCAGCATTAGAACGCCCCAGACATCGCGAGGGTGACGGATTCTGGTCTGCTACGGACCTGTGTCCCCTAGATTGAGTTCGGTGACAAAGTGATGATTATGTGACATGGCATGACATGCTGGCGCGATAAGACGAGTGTGGTTAATTAAGTTAGTTAAAGTTGTAAAGCGCGCTCTGCGTAATGAGCAATGCCCTCGGGATTATAAAATGTGCATAAATAATATGGTTAGCGTACCATAAAGATAATTATATAGTATGTACAATTAAAATGGTGCTGCGTGTAATGTGGGTAAATAGTGGTAATTGCCTTATGGGAATAAATTGGAGATCAACAATATAGAAATGATGTTTATAGAAAGGGGGCTAGATAAAAAAAAGATTGTAGTACTAGTCAGAAGATTTTTAAAAATCTAAATTTATATTTATATAAATAAAAATATATAGATTATACGAGGTGGATGCTTATCTGGCATCGGGAGAGTGGGGACCGTGCCAACACAGCATGATCAATATGTTCACATGTCAACAAGACGCAAGGAACAACACGACATCTAAACAACGCGAGAGCGAGCCCACCCTATATTTCAGTAGCCCACGGGTGACGCTGAGCTGCTAGTTGAATTACGAAGAAGACAGGCGCGCAAGCGCTATCGTTAATCCTGTTTACCTGTGATGGAAATTTGATTACTAAACATTGTAAGGATGACCAAGCCAGTGAGAGACGTAGGCGAGACAGATGGAGAGCGCGTGATTGTGCGAGACAGCTGAAGTCCGACTGATCGACTAGCGATAAGGGGTGCGGAATAGCAATAGAAGGGGAAAGAATCTGGCGCGATAGAGAGGACGCAAGGTTGTGAAAAGTGATAACGCAACTGGGAGAAAAAAGATCAAATACGCAGCGAGAATGGTGCGTGTGTGCGTGTGTGTATAGTAGTAGTAGTAGTAGCAGCAGCAGCAGCAGCAGTAGTAGTAGTAGTAGTAGTAGTAGTAGTAGTAGTAGCAGCAGCAGCAGCAGTAGTAGTAGTAGTAGTAGTAGTAGTAGTAGTAGTAGTAGTAGTAGTAGTAGTAGTAGTAGTAGGATGAGGAATAGGAGGAGGAGGAGGAGGAGGAGGAGGAGGAGGATGTGGAGGAGGAAGAGGAGCAGCAGTAGCAGTACGCGCAGCATCAGCAGTATGCGCAGCAACAGCAGTAGGAGCAGTAGGAGCAGCGGCAGCAGTAGTGGCGGGCACTTAAGCAGTAAAACTTTTTAACATAAACAATTAAACAAAAGATTCAACGGGTCGGACGAGCTGACAGTAGGCGACGACATATTGAATGCGACAATTAGTGCTCCCTCCATCCACCATAGATGCCCAACCCCACCACCGGCGATGTTCATATCCTCAACCCCGCATCTTTCCTAGAAGTAAATCTGCTGATGCTTTACTCTACGAGTATCTTGGTTTCTCTACCGAACAGAGATTGATCGGTTACATATGATTTAATACAATCTTATTGACTTGTCAGCAATCTGGTTACTGTAGAAACCGTTGACCAGTTTAGTTTGTACACAATACCTGTAACGGGTCTGGGTGCAACCTGAGTTGGCCGAGAACTCGACTCAAAAGCGGTGGGAAACTGTCACCAGGACAATGATCTAACACGAGAAGAAGAGCCGGCCAGACGAATGTGCTCGGTCTATCGTGCTGCGCGCTTGGTAAACAGAGAAGCCTATTAGTTAATACGTTTTCGTCTATTTGATTCCCAATCGGCACGAAATGAATTTCAGTGTGCAACGTGAACAGACATATAAGGGCACGTTATAAGCACGCACATGCACACGCACGCACGCACACATATGCATCAACTTTTTTTTACAAGAGATTTCGCACGAGAACCACCGGCAGATGAAAGCGCTATTTAACGGAGATGGCAATAATGGTGGCAATTGTAACGTGTGTTCGCACAGCTTTGATTGCAGGGCTGATTCATCTCTCTCTCTCTCTCTCTCTCTCTCTCTCTCTCTCTCTCTCTCTCTCTCTCTATTTCTCTCTTCTCTCTCTCTCTCTCTCTCTCTCGCTCTCGCTCGCTCCCTTTCTTCTGTACTCTCTCTCGCTCGCTCCTCTCTCCCTAATCAATGGGTGGATAGTGGATACAATATACAAAGTAAATATATAGAGAAGGATAACATACCAGTGGTGCGCAGGTCTCTTGACACTGCATGTAATCCGCTTCCATCTGTCCAGTGCAAATGCTGCCCAACATCAGAAGCACGAAAACTAGTTGACATGCCTGTCCCATGCTCGCGGTAGCGAAGGAATTATATACTGTAGGCACACTCTAGCTCCGTCTCTATCCTATGACTCTTCTCTCTCTCTCTCTCTCTCTCTCTCTCTCTCTCTCTCTCTCTCTCACACAGTCGCTCTCTACTTATCTCCGCCTATGCAGTTACACTACTACACTCTGCTTGCGAGCCTGATATGACGAAATCTTGCAAAGGTGGCGTAGGCGGTGAGCGCACGGCTCCTCGGTTCTTGCGCACATGCGTTCGACGACCAGCGCACTAATTGTCTGTCTAGTTCAACGGACAGTTACTGAACTTCACACGCATGATTGTCGCGACGAACCGCCCACGAAAGTCTCCCGAAGATGCAGTTCGTAATCCTGCCGTAAGTATGTTGCGTGCAGACGTCGATGCAGGCATGCTCCCGCGTCGTTTGGTAGGACGTCGACGCGTATATAATACACACACACACACACACACACACACACACACACCGGTAGGCGCGGCAGTAACGCTTACGTGTTTAAGCAGGAGGGCATGCTGGTAACATAGTTGCGTAAGCCGTGCAGACACTAAGACTTCTTGCTTGAGACTGTCTGCTCACAACACGCTGCGACGGTGCTCCGTTATTTCTGATGAGTATACGTCCGCCTGATATTTGTATTCTGCCGACGAATCAAGCAAAGTTGTGATTAGCAATCTCCTAAGACGCCGTGCCGCAACGCGGCGCTCATGTTACTCATCTGTTTTCCTTGTCTATTCCGCTGCCTGCCTACCTGCCAACCCCCACCATCACTGCCTGCCTCCATACCAACCCTCATCCTCCTTGCCTGCCTCCATGCCAACCCCCACACTCCCTGCCTGCCTCCATGCCAACCCCTACCCTCCCTGCCTGCCTCCATGCCAACCCCCACCCTCCATGCCTGCCTCCATGCCAACCCCCACCCTCCCGGCCTGCCTCCATGCCAACCCCTACACTCCTTGCCTGCCTCCATGCCAATCCCCGCTCTCCCTGCCTGCCTCCAAACGTATGCATGTGTGTATGTGTGTGTGTGCGTGTGCCTGTGAGTGTATGTATGCGTGTGTAGTAGTAGTAGTAGTCGTCGTCGTCGTCGTCGTCGTCGTCGTAGTAGTAGTAGTAGTAGTAGTAGTAGACCACACCCCCATCATAGATGCCCAACCGTACCCCCGCGATGTTTATATCCTCAACCCCGCATTTTTCCTAGAAATAAATATGTTGATGCTTCACCCTGCGAGTATCTTGGCTTCTTTACCGGATAGATATTGATCGGTTACATATGATTTAATACGATCTTATTGACTTCTTGGCATTTTTTTACTGTAAATATCGGCGACCATTTCTGACCAGTTTAATTTTGTACCCAGTAGCTGTAAGGGTCTGTGTGCAACCTGAGTTGGCCGAGAAATTGACTCAAAGGCTGCGCGCTTGGTAAACAGAGAAGCCGATTAGTTAATACGTTTTCGTCTATTTGATTCCCAGTCAGCACGAAATGAATTCAATTGTGCAACGTGAACAGACATGTACGTGCACGTTATAAGCACGCACACGCACACGCACGCACGCACACATATGCATCCACGTTTTCACATATATATTAACGTTCTTTATATAATCAGAATTAATAATTCGTAAATTTCTATAAATAATCTATCTATGTTTAGAATTACGATAGAAGGGTAGGCCTACGGCTAGTGATCTTGGGCTTGTTTTAATTGTCAGAAATAAGAGAATTAAGAGTAAATAAATTTATATCGTTAAATACGTGTGAAGTTAGGCTGGTGAAGCATAAGCAGCAATGCAAATAGATGTTACTAGCTTTTTAATGGTAGTTACTGGAAACAAAGGCAGTCCATGTACAAGGATGCCTGTAGTAGGGACACTGTTCACGCGCTTCGGCTATTTATTTAAGATCTCGGGTTCAACGATTCTCGGATGATTCTCGGATTCAATTCGTGGATTGAAATTTCTACTTCAGCTTACTTTTAGCTTTACGGGTAATAAGTACTGGTGGTTGTTAAATAGTGCTCACCCAGCATCACGCTCGTTCCCTCACCCTGACTTTGTCTTGTCGCAGCACGTAGCAACAACAGCAGCAGCAGCGCCGGCGTCGAGAGGGAAGTGTGTGAGATGAGGATAAATGAACAACTTTTACTCATACGTAGGTATCGGGGCAGGAAAACGTTCAATTTTCTTTAAAATCGAAAACCGACGCCTGCGCACATATTAGGCACGCGTGCATGCCGGATTGAATATGACTATACGCATTTATTTATTGGGGATTGATTCGATGACTATGATTATATATGTATTTTTGTAAAAGTTGGTTTCATAATCTTAACCAATTAATTATGTTCAATATCTAAAAAAAATCATGTTATTGTAAGATTGTATATCTGATGGAAAACAAAACAATTCAAATGAAAAATACATCATATTGTTATACAACTTTTAGCGTTCTTCCACTTCTATATACTAAAAGAAATTTAGCAGCTTAATTCTACAGGAAATATACAAATTCTCTTTGCTATATCATTTAGCTGGGAAGCTGAATGCATTCAACGGCAAAAATCGGTGCTCAAATCCGGATATATGTCTAATAGGAGCTTTCACGTATGACCGCTAATCGATTCAACGCCAGAAGCGCATGAAGTTCTATTTCCTCTTCACCTATCGCAGGTTATCACTTTTTTACTAAATTTCCTGCAAATATTCAAGCTCGCTCTTGAGCTGCACGTGTATTTCTCTACACTGTTCACACAAGGACTGCAGCTAGTGTCGACGTCACCCAATACGAAAACATTCGTAGACCACGCAACATCGCAAATGTGTAACAAACTCGTACGTTGCGGATATCGGATGCACTCCGATGCGAGTTGCGAACGTAATATCGCACGAACAGACCGGCTAGGATAAAGTACGCAAAAGAATCTACTTTCATTACATGGCTAAAGTCTTACAGCTATGGTTATATGTATAGTATGTTTTACGCGGAGTGCAACGGAAGATCGTAGTTATTGGCAGCACATCACGCATGTAGGTCGCTGTACCCCATGTACCCCCATGTACCCCATGTACCCCATGTACCCCATGTACCCCATGTACCCCATGTACCCGATGTACCCTATGCAACAGTGCGCCATAACGCCCACTGCCTCATCAAGAATTATCATGACTGTGTACGTAAGTGCGTGTGCATCAGTGCTACAAAGTGACTCGATTACTAAAAATCTACGAGTAGAGCTTTGAAAATTTTCAACCTAAACGCAGCAATTTACGCGTAACATATTACGCTTCCCACGCGCGCGCGACTCTAATAATATTTTCCTTTTTATTCGATGTGGTCCCCCGTACACTCGAAAACACAATATGCTACGCGTTGGGCGTAGACAATGCCGAGCGCATATATTATGTGTAATAAGGGTATTATGAATTAAAATGTTGTCTATCGCTATATAAAAAGATTCCAGAGGCAGGGCTGCCATCGAAAGCACGTTATATACCGCCCAAACGTACAAACCGCCCACACTGTGAGCGACCGTTCTGCTTTATTACTACCCTAACCTAAGAGACTAAGACCCCTCAAATAGTGCTATGAGATTTTACGAACGATGAAAATACAGTAATGAGCTTTCTAGCTTTTTGGGCTTAAATCGATGCGTTAATATTTCCCATTTTGTTGTGCTGTACAATGTTGGCATCGCGTGTATGCACTGCCTGCCGCCATTCTCATCCTCTTAGCGTCTCCCGTTCTCTCCTCAGCCGCTCTCACTTTCTCTTTCTGACGGTTTCTACCCTCTCCCTCACACTGTCTCTCTGTCTGTCGTCCACTCCCACGCTTACTCACCGTCTCTCACTACCTCTCAGTTATACTCGTGTTAAATGCACTTAAAAACAAAGCGGCAGTATTTACGTGCAGGCGTGTTGCACGGACAAGTACGAAGTCAGTCGGCCATATATAACGCTTACGTTCGTCGCACGTTTCCGACGCTCAGCTTTTACAATAAAAGCGAGTGGCGTGATGCCGTCGGCGTTACGCGTACATTAGCGGAGCAGAGGTGGGTCTAAATATCATCGACAAACTCGTGGTTTACACGACGACACGCATACATTGATCAGTATCAGTGATCAAGTGATCATGATCAGTGATCAGTATCAGTGATCATTTGACAGGGATCTCTATTATTCTCTCAATAATCTCTATTATTCACTCCTGGTTGTAGTATATGAACAGCACGTGAATATAACGGTGTGAGATGCATTGAATTTATCACCGGTTAATTATGGTAACGATATATAAATAAGTAAATCACTAAACAAGTAAATAAATAAGTGAATGAATAACTGAATTATTAATCTAACGAACAAACGAAGGAGCGATCGAACGAACGAACTAGTGAGTGAGTGAATGAATGAATGAGTGAGTGAATGAATGAATGAGTGAATGAATAAATGAATGAATGAGTGAGTGAATGAGTGAGTGAGTGAGTGAGTGAGTGAGTGAGTGAGTGAGTGAGTGGGTGAGTGAGTGAGTGGGCGGGTGAGTGAGTGAGTGAGTGAGCGAGTGAGTGAGTGAGTGAGTGAGTGAGTGAGTGAGTGAGTGAGTGAGTGAGTGAGTGAACTCTCTCTCTCTCTCTCTCTCTCTCTCTCTCTCTCTCTCTCTCTCTCTCTCTCTATTACAAGATAAAGGAATGAGAGAAGGCGCCAGAGACAGTTACAAAGGGAACAGCAACAAGAAAAGGATGGACTCTTGGGAAAATGAGGGATTGCGTACGCCAGCAGATATACAATTGAGATGAAAGAGGGAGGAGATGAATCAGGATGTGAAATCATACACCGCGGTGGTCATTTCGTGATACGGGAGCGACCTATCTAATGATAAATGGATGTATGTTTATTCGCCATCGTCGCAGCCCACCCTGCTTCCGCGTTCAATTCTCAAACCTGTGGCACGAATAGCCTCGCCTATATTTGCTTTGTTTGCCTATATTGGTTGTGGAAGGTAAACGCCTACTATAGAATCGTGGTATTGTTGTAATAGCTTGTAATTTTGCTGATTATTAACTGCCTATGCGTTAAGGAAAGGAATACTGTATGTGACATACATATTACATTTTCGTTCTTGCTATTGCTATAGCTGCCGTCGCTATATAACGTTAAGATTGTAACTATTTTATAGAACTTACTACTCTTAATCAATTTTCATTCTTCTCTATTCGATTCAACTGCATCTATATAACAATATATGTGATATACATTTCTTTAGTTAGTTAGTTAGTTAGTTATTCAGATAGAGGCGGAACGAATGAGACGGCGACCAAGAATGAGAACGGAGAGATAAAATGAGGGAGAACGTGTGTGACAGAGAGAGAGAGAGAAGGGGGCAGAGAGAGGGTGCGGGAGAAGGAGCATCGTCAAGATGTACACAAGCATGCATGCGAACGCGTGAGCGCACGCACGCACGCACACACACCCACATGTAAATTCGCACGCAAAAACAGTTAGAGGCGCGGTTCTTATCCTCTCCTAACGGCAAGGGTTTTATTTTTGTAAACGTATTTACCGTTTTTTTTTCTCCAGAGAACGTATCGTGAGATGTCAGAGACGGGGCTTTGGGCGCTCGGGTATGTTTAACAAGAAAAACCTCCGATAACCCAGGGCCATGTCTATAACTATATGAGTAGATACATTTTAATACACGAGGCTTGCATGCGTGTAAAAGACGTATAACAAGCATACGACATATGTCATTTAAAGACGAAAGCGACTGTGTCATCAGAAACCGATATATAATTAGGGAAACAATGTAATAAGTAGAAAATAATAGCGGAATAACTACTATAAAATTCAATGGCTGCAAAAAATACTTGAAATATTTTACATCCATATGCATATGCAACATATGCACAGCTGACAGCATTTGCAACTTAAAGTCTTTTTTAGATGACTTTGGATGATATCATCGTGTCAGTCTAAAGAGAACTCACAGGGTGAAGTTCGTGGGTTAAGCCTGTCCGCTTTCCAGTTAACATTCGGCGTGCGTATAAGAGACGAAGACACCATATATTCGGCCAGCTATAATAACAAATCTTGTGAACGGATATATTTTATGATGCTAGTCACAGATCGTAAGCAATGATCTGCTTTGTAGACGCCCGAAATAGCCCAACGAAGTTCGCTCGCCCTCGGGAGATTATGTCTGCGTTGTCTTTTTTGCTTTTGACACGTAACACCAACACGGGAGGAACAGAGAATGACTTGGTTCTTTGAGACCGAGCCAGTGTAACCAGTATGTATGGGCGCGTGCGTGTGTGCGTGTGTATGCGCGCGTGAGTTTGTGCGGGTGCGTGTTTGCGTGTTTGCGTATGTATGCGCCCGCGTGCGCATGTTTACGTACCTGCGTGCATTGCTGCCTGCGGGCGTGCATCTGCGTGTGTGTACCTGGTATCGTTCATCCATCCACATACACATAGCACATACATAACAGCTGTCCATCCAGCTAACCATGCTAGGGCAGGCACCTATCCATCAAATCCATCTACCCATATTATCTTAGAACCAGCAAAGATGCGTACCACCCCAAATGAGTGGCATTAACCGTGCGGAGGCAGGCGGTCTAGTGCATGCCGCTTATGGACGATTCATCAAGCTAATTAAGCGGCACGTCAACGCAGCGTGCGCACGCCGTGCTGTCTTGGGTTCGATTCATCAAGCTGCTCTTTTGCGTAAACCGTGTGTAACTCCATGCCTACTACACAGCTGGCCTGTGCACATTTTCTATGAAAAACACACATTTTACTTATTAAGATCAAATATAATATCACTATAATTGCAATTCTTTATGTGCATGTATTTTCAAATGTAAACAAGTACTAACACATAAGTGTCGTTTAATAACAAAGGTTTGTTTACTTTTTGCTCAGTCTAGCGTCAACGAGTACGTATAGCTCTCCTATTACGAGAGCCCAGACCCTCTCATAACTTAAGATTAAGATAAAAAAAATAACACATTTACTCAATGAATTGTAATTATAGTGATATTATATTTTATATTAATGAGTAAAATGTGTGTTTTTTATAGAAAATACATCAGAAAACTTGCTTATCTACCGATCATAAACTAAAACAAATATTTACAAATGGCGTTTGTTCTCTTGTTTTGAAGTTTGTTGAGTCAAAGTAAATCAAAGCAGCCAATCAGAAGAGCCCAAAACTCTGCAATAGATATAACGTGTAGGGGAAAAAAATTCGCGTGCGGGGCTTGCCTAGACTATGAACTGTGAACTATGAACTATGAACTGCCTCGACTACCTTGACGTATTTGCCATCCATGCTATCGTGACACAATGCTAGAACAAGCGTGAAACTAAATTGTATGGATCTATCCACCCATACATCAATCCAATCATTCATTCATCCCATCCATCCATCCATCCATCCATCTATCCATCCATCCATCCATCCATCCATCCATCCCATCCATCTATCCATCCACCATCGACCCGGTAGAGAGATGTGCGTACTTCTGTTCGCATCATTATATATTATAACGTATATGACTAAGCCGTAACAACGCGATTAGCAGCACATCCATATGATTAAAATACGCGATTGTGCATCAGCTCTATAGTTCAGAAGAGCTAGTATTGTGAATGAGACAAGGAAGACGCACAATCAGTTTTAGCTGGCTTTGTGGTAGGCTTGAAGTGAATAAAATCTGTTAGCGTTTAATGTCATGTACGTGTAAACAGTGTTCATGTTGCGGTCTAATCATACGTTTCGTGACAGTATCGGCTCAGTGCTGTGTTATATTCGGGCTTCTTGTTCCCGTCCTAGCTACGTCATATCTCTGTTTGTCGGGCGCCGTCTTCTGAATAAACTTTCAATTTTCCACGATTGATTTGAATATGGTACGCATTCATCTACTTATGTTGTCGTTTAGAATTTTCACTATGTAATGTATGTGTGTGTGTGTGTGTGGTGGTGTGGTGTGTGCTGTGTGTGTGTGGTGTGTTTGGTGTGGTGTGTGTGTCGTGTGTGCTGTGATCGTGCATGTGTGTGCGTG
>NW_014577240.1:334316-345823 GCF_000485595.1 Priapulus caudatus
ACTACTACTACTGCTACTACTACTACTACTACTACTACTACTACTACTACTACTACTACTACTACTACTACCAGGAGTAAGATAATATAGGATTCTATATTATGTAGGATGTAGGATCCTATCCTATTATCTAATTATCTTATTATCCTATTATCCTAGCATCCCCAAATCCTAGCATCCTATTATCTAATGTAGGATCCTATATTATCTTACTCCTGCTACTACTACTACTACTACTACTACTACTACTACTACTACTACTACTACTACTACTACTACTACTACTACTACTACTACTACTACTACTACTACTACTACTACTGTCCACTGCGGCTGCTGCTGCTGCTGATGATGATGATGATACTATAGTGTTTGCTTGAGCCGCGGGATCTCCCCTCACCCTGTCACATAACCCACTCACGATACTACTGAATGCGTAAGGCGCATGATACCTCCCCTCACCCTGTCACATACCCCACTCACGATACTACTGAATGCGTAAGGCGCATGATACCTCCCCTCACCCTGTCACATACCCCACTCACGATACTACTGAATGCGTAAGGCGCATGATACCTCCCCTCACCCTGTCACATACCCCACTCACGATACTACTGAATGCGTAAGGCGCGTGATACCATACCTCCCCTCACCCGGTCACATACCCCACTCACGATACTACGTGTTGATGATTCTGGCTCTGTATATACATGATATGGTTAGGATTGTGTTAGTGTTAGGTTACTAATACTAAGGTTATGTCGATATACCGCCTATACTAAGGTTATGTCGATGATGTATGATGTGTACGGATATTGGTGATGATAATTCTGCTGCTGCTGATGATGATAATGATGATGATGATGATGATGATGATGATGATGGTGGTGGTGATGATGATGATAATGATGATGATGATGATGATGATGATGATGGTGGGGCGTAGTGATGATGATGATGATGATGATGATGGTGGTGGTGATGATGATGATAATGATGATGATGATGATGATGGTAATGATACATTTGCTGCTTCTGTTGCTGATGATGATGATACTGTTACTGCTGATACTGGTGGTAGTACCGGTGCTGCATGCTGTTGCCGGTGTAGTTGCTCTTGCTGCAGTTTCTGCAGTTGCTTCTGCTGCTACTGATTTTGCTGCTGCTGGAAGTTGAGACATTAGTCGTGTCTCGTGCCAGCTAACGGCCGTGCATGCTTCGCACATCAGACTCGTCATTTAGCCTTCCCAAACAAACAAGCAGCTCGTTTCACGTTGCCGAACACCGACGGTGCCGAGGCCGCTTGTGGCGCGGGCCGCGGGAGGGAGGTCCCGGCCTCGCGCGTGCAGAACAGCAGCAGCAGCAGTCAGCTCGCGTAACATCGTGGCGGAGGAGCGCATAATTGTTAGTATATTATGAATATTGAGTGGCGGGCGCTTTATTCCCTCCTCTGTTCCATATCGGTGCGGTGTCACACCCGTGTATAGGATAGTCTGATATATATTTCTTGCAACATAAATTTCAAATACATATGCATGATGCATGTTCAGAATACATTTCTTGCTAAACGGAAACAGGATCTAATGCGCGCAATATAGTGTGCATCGTGTATAATTCCAATCAATCATCCAATCTAATCTATATTATATGAACAAAAAAGAAGAGTTCACAAAGACTTATGTTGGTGCTCCCCGTTAATGTCTCCGTTAATGGCGCAGCTGCCGCGTACAATGCAGTTCCAACTAATACCGACCGGCTTCACTGCGTTGGTATTTTCGATGCTCGACGCAGATCTTTGCGTGGATTAATGACGACAAATCTATTGAATTGAGCGCGTGGGAGAGCTTTCATCTTCGCCTTCTATTCGCGAGAAGCAGGCCAGAAACGCCTTTGATATTTTTACGACGGCACTTCGATCAAACGGAGGAGGCCGGAGACATCAACGCGACTGTCTATATAGTTGAAACGGGTTGAACATTCCGTGCATTAATTAAAACAGTATATGTTTTAATTTGTACTTTTCCATTGTCAATTGTTCTTCGTTAATTTCGCTTAATATCTCAAAGTAACAATGTCCTAATGGCCTGTAAACAAAGTAGGAAAATCAGCCTGTATACACACATTGAAGCAGATGATGCTAGACACGAACGATGAGACCCGAGAGAGAAACATAATCGTGTCACCGACTAGCAGACCGACAGACAGTGACTGAGTAATTATCATAATGAGTTCACTATAGACGGCAACAAAAGAATCATCGCGGCCGACGTACGAAGACGCTTAGAGGGAGCGGAGAGTGGAATGTGGTACAAGAGTGTTTCCTCGTTAAATAGGCAGCAAGTCACGGACGCTTGCCATACATGATAACGCAATAGCGATGGGAATACTCCTATTATATATTCTCAACAATCCTATACAGTATATTCGGATACCGTCTTTGCCAATGAATAGTCTGTTACTGCCTGTGCTACTGTTGCGTTCTGGCAGAGATAAATATATGTTTGTATACGGTATTTGCTGACACGAAGACGGTAACTTGGTTTCTCGCCAGACGACCGAACGCATCATCACCGCCAGCTTACTCCATCGCGTATACTTTACAGACTCTGCCAACGGCTAACCCACCCAGATAGCGTTGCGTCTCCCGTGTCTGTGTAAACACGTCGAACATAAAAGACTACATCTCAGTCGACACGGCGGTTACGAGGCGGCTGAACAACTGTTCCTATGACCAACAGGGGTAAGGGCAGTCCACGGCAAGGCAGAGTGCACGATGGAAAGCGCGGGCCGCACACTTGCCGTGCTTAATCGCTCCCTGGTCAACGTTTTTATGGACGATCAGCGACGATTGATGCCGTCGAGTTACTCCCATCGAGTCAGCGAACCCCGTTTAATTACACGAATATCCAGACGCCGTGCATTGCTAGGCTGCAAACATAGAGGAGATATCACGCCGCTATCGCTCACTGTGAATTTTTTCGCCGCGTCTTTATGCTATGTTGTAGTTCATTGCGTGCTTGGAAAACAGGTTGCGTAGCAATACATCGGTTTTCAGCGTAGAGCAGGCATAATATATATCATATCAGGAGTGTATACTATAATATAGACTATATTAAACATTCTTGATCATATGGCTATACATTTTAAAGACATGGTCACACATGCATACGAAGCTTCTACAGCGCATGCATATCAATGCGCGTAATGACACACACACACACACACACACACACACACACACACACACACACACACACACACACACACACACACACACACACACCACACCATACATACAGCACACACACATGCATAAACTAAATATAATTATATCATAATATATATACTATATATTAAGTATATATATTATATATATATGTTATGCATGTGTGTGTGTATAGTAATGTGTGTGGTGTGTGTGTGGGGGTGGTGTGTGTGTGTGTGTGTGTGTCGTGTGGTGTGTGTGTGTGGTGTGTAACTAATATATTATACTGTGTGTGTGTGGTGTGTGTGTGGTGTGTGTGTGTGTGGTGTGGTGTAATATATATATATATATATGTGTGTGTGTATATAATATCTATATGTGTGTGTGTGTGGGTTGTGTGTGTGTGTTGTGTGTGTGTGTGTGTGTGGTGTGGTGTGTGTGTGTGTGTGTGTGTGTGATGTGTCCATTACGCTCGCATTGATATGCATGCGCTGTAGAAGCTTCGTATGCATGTGTGACCATGTCTTTAAAATGTATAGCCATATGATCAAGAATGGCTTAAGAGGAATGATATAATAATTATATGTATATATATATATATCATATATATCAGAAGTAGATAATAGGGACCCTATTATAATATAGATACTATAGAGACCCGATAATAGTTCCCTATTATCTACTTATGATATATATACATTGATACACGTTCTCGGCTGATATTCTCGGTTCATTTAATTAATTTTGGATCGCGTTAAATCGTCGCCGTGTGAGTTCACGGCAGACAATCGTCTGGCGCCAGTAAGACGATAATCAGTTACTAAGATATACATCCTATAAATCATATAAGACGCTTCATAACTGCAGTAAGTTTTGTCCGACACAGCAATCATATCATCATCCGTTTGACAATATTTGCATAGAAATTATGATTACTTTTCTACATGGCTATGACTTACCACTGAATAATTATGATTATACGCATCTGTCACTATGTTTGCACGTTATACGTGGCCTTATTAGGTTTCTTTGATTGGATCTACACATTGGCTAGTGGTTACACGTTGAGGCAGGGCCAGAATTAGACATGTGGAGGCCCTTGGGCAGCCTTCAGTAGTTAATGCATAGGGGGGCCTACCCACCCTACCTTAGAATACTAAAAACTAAAAGGTGACAAGACATAGTTACAGTCATCCATAGAGTAAATTCTTTCAAGTAGAAAGAATCTGAATAAGCAATTAAGCAAGAAAATCGACGTTGAGATGGATGACGTTAGATTTTAGATGTTTGTCTGACGACGTGTGCTGAGCAATAACAGGAAAATAACTAGTTAATAGCTGTTTCTACCACTCACAAACAAATACAATATAGCTTGCGTATGTATGGCGCAAAACGCGCGCAATATGGATTTGATTGATACGCCTACATACGCCTACATTGATACGCCTACATTCAGGTCAGCCTACATTTTTCCTTAAAATTTTTTTTTTTAAATAAATGTGTGGAGGCCCCTGGTTGTGGAGGCACATGGGCAACTGCCCAGCTTGCCCAGTCCTAAATCCGGCCCTGCGTTGAGGGTAAAGCCTAGAGGTGGTTGGGCCAGGGGTGGTCAAACGTGACGTCACATCGCCATCGCAGGGTCCGTTGGAATTAGATCCACATCCAGGGAAACACGGGTATGAATCCGTGTTATTATATTCAGAGGGGAATAAAAGTTTCTTCTACAAATATTAGCGCTCTGTAGAAAGTTAGTCACCTTTCTCGAATATTGACAATTTACTATCGTCAATTACGACCGATAATACGAAACATAATTTGACATTCGTTGCCACGAGAAAAAAAAATTTCGTGCGTCTTAATTAATTAGAGGAAACAAAATACGTAGAATTTCGTAAGGAGAGGATTTTATGACAGAGGAAGGGTATAATTGGAAGATGTTTCTTGGTTTTTTTAGAAATGAGGTGTAAATTATTCAGTATTTGTATCAGTACTATCGTTCTCCGCAGATAGGGAGTGTTTGTTATAGGCTAGAACACGTATAAGTACCCGTTTTGTCGGTGACTGCCCCTACGAGAACCCGTAATCTGCATGCAATCTGAATCGAATCTGGTTGTTTAGCAACAGACAGCAGTGCATTAACCAATTAATTATACTACCCTATTTGTGTAGCATTGACCTCATTTCTCATTGGCTAATTTCTATCGGCAAAAGGTACACAAGTCGCCTGCCTTCTTATACCATTCCCATGGAACATATATCATAGTTATTACGTGAATATTTATCATTCTTTTGGATAAAACGTGTAATATGCAATTAAAGATCTAGCACGTGGAATTTTCATGAACGTTGAACGCCGTCTGGTAGCGCAGGCTAATATCACACGCACTGATCTATATATAACTTAGTCATATATAGTTCTAATATAGACCAGTTATCACGCTGTGGTCGTGCAGCGTCATCTATAGTGTGGAAACCGGCGGGCTTGTCCCATCGCCGCCAGAGCTATTCGTGGCGCCATCTACGCCAGACAGTGGAGTAATGATTACTCCAAGGCCAGACATAGTTGACATTGGAATAGCTGTAGCGTTACCGATTGCTCCTACACAAAATATGTACGTTGTACATTATCAGAAATATCAAGAATCTGCAATATTTTTTAGAATGTATATTTATCACCAGTGTTGAAGTGTGATTTCTAATGGTGCAAAACATGCTGACTGATCTAATTATAAAGTAACTAAAATTAGATATTTTCCAGCTCGCAGTACGCTTTTCCCTGCTTGCTTTTGCTCACTGTAGTTTCACTGCGACAGTAGAATAATTGCATACTAAATAACTGTCTTTCGTTATGGGTTTCAAGCGAGAAAATGCATTAAGTGCCGAAGTGATGCGACCTTAAAAATGTTTAGATTTCTTTATTTTCTTAGAGTTCCACGTGAAATTGGGAAAAAAATCTCCGGCGTTTCGAAGGAAAGCCCACACGCGAATCTCTGGTGCTGGTTTAAAATCCATAACTCTATGACAACATGACAATGACGTGTGGAGTGTGGGTCTCCGCGTCCACCTACACGCGCCGCATAAACGCGCTGAACGCCGAACCAGCTAGCGCAGACGACACGCCGGTTTATATAGATAATCGATGGCGCAACTAACGACAACAGCTTTGTTACGTTTTATACGCACTTTGAATAATTCATGCAACATCGTATGCCGCCCTCCAGGCGCGCGTAGACGCGATGCTACGCAGCAACGTGCAGAGTTGCCTGGTGACTACCAACGGGGATAGGCTATGTGGCCATGCACTATTTGCACATGGGGATTCTTCCACTATCATCATCACGGAGCATGCCGCCCGTTTACAATCGTACAATGGAGACGCTGCGGCTGCTGCCGCCGCCGCTGCTGTCGCTGCTGCTGCTGCTACTGGGGATAGGTGTCTCGCGTATGACACGCACGTCGTAGCAGCCGTCGTGTGGACGTGTGAAGCGTCGGAAATGAAGCGACGCAGACGAAAACGGTCGCATTATTTATACGTTCTGTTTTTGCTCTGCCACATACACAGGGTAAGGTACTAGTTGATATACCTATTCTGGATTGTAGTCTGTAGGAACGTAGTTCTTGTAAGAGTTGGAAGCGTCTAGGCTTGGAAAGTCGTAAAGGTCTATGCACGCGCGCGTGTTTGTGCGTGTGTTTGTTTGTTTGTGTGTGTGTGTGTCTGTGTGTGTGTGTGTGTGTGTGCGTGCGCGTGTGCGTGTGCGTGTGCGTGTGCGTGTGCGTGTGCGTGCGCGTGTGCGTGTGCGTGTGCGTGTGCGTGTGCGTGCGTGCGTGCGTGCGTGCGTGTGTGTGTGTGCGTGCGTGCGTGCGTGCTGCGTGCGTGCGTGCGTGCGTGAATTTGTTTGTGTGTGTGTGTGTGTGTGTGTGTGTTGCGCGCGTGTGTGTGGTCGCTATGCTATGTGTGTATGTGTTTGTGTGTATTGTGTGTGTGTGTGCGTGCGTCGTGCGTGCGTGCGTGCGTGCCGCTGCCGGTCGCTGTGCGCTGCCGTGCCCGTTGCTTGTGCCGGCGTGGCCGTGCGTGCGTGCGTTGTCGGGAAGCTCTATGGTGTGTGTGTGTGTTGTGTGTCTGTGTGCGTGTGTGAATGAGGAGTGTGTGTGTTTGTTTGTTTGTTTGTTTGTTTGTTTGTTTGTGTTTGTGGTTGCGTGCATGCGCGCGTGGTGTTGGTGCACTAAATATTACAGGAAGGTTCATCTCATAATCTGTTTAAAATCGTTACTTAAAAATATACTTCAAATTATTTACGAAATTTTGAATTTTTAATCATAAGCTATATATTCGTGAAAATTGTTGTTTACAGGAGACCGCGGCAGAGACGTGCATAGAGACGCGATTTAGTGGTGATTTCCCACACGGAATAGCGTGAGTAGAAAGCAGTTTTTATTACTATATTATAATTATTATATATGATAACTATAACTATACTTTTTACGTACCGCGTAACATATGCCGACTAGTTTCACTTATTGACAGGGACTTGCTTCCATGCTACGTGTCATATTATATGACTTAAGATAAATGAATTCTCCATTCAGATCATGCGCTCCTCAGTAACGATTTCAACCAATCACAGATAATCAACATTAGCAACTTGAAGCTTGTGTTCAGGCACGAACTTGGCCGTTGCCTCAGTAGTGTATGCGCGCGTGCGCAGGTCTCAGTCTAGCAGTCGCAGTCTGCAGGTTATGCCGATGAATAAATATCAATTATTGTAACGACACTGTGCCCGGCATTTCACTTATAAACCACCGTATATCCTGCGTCTGTTTATATTTCGATTGTCCGTTTTTATGCCAGTCACCTACTTGTGATATAAAAGCCGCTAGGTATAGGGGCCTAATTGTTGTTATAGGTGTTTGAATCAACTGAAACATTTAAAGCCTATACTACGCTGCAACCATGACTATAGATACAATCAATCTTTTTCTCCTTGACATCTGAAACTAATGCATACATTGTCTAGCATTGTTGGGGAACTACCGAGCAGATTGAAAATCGAAGCAACCACAGAAATGGTGCACAGTGCATTGCATTAGTATATACTGAATAATATTCTCGAACAGTGTGCGTCTTTATAGACCACGCCACTATGCTAGGAGAGATCTATTCACATAATTAAAAACCTATTTCCACTGACACCGAAAGTAATCGCACACTTTTTAACAAGGTTTGCGTCTATCCACAAATAAGAAAAAACGGTTGCGCTGTACGACGTATATGCCATTACTATTTATAGTTTGGATTTTATTTTATTTTTGCAAATTCACGTCAAAAAACCAAAACATTCATCTCACAATCAGTAATGGGGTCAGGGAAATAATAACCAAACTCTAACATTAAACAGGGCTAGTTACAGCGTTCAATACTCGTTTACCATCGTTTCATTCGGCATCATTCCGTACAGGCGATGCGTAGCAATCAGAGCCATAGGTATAACCACCATCTACCTATGGTTCTGCTAGGAACCACGGCGTGTAGGGGCTATAGCACCTCAAGTTATCTGCTATCAATGCGGCTTTTATTCTTGCAGATGTGACAGTGGTGAGCATTGCTGTTCGCACGATTCGCGGGAATACGTGGAGGGTCGAATTTGCTGTGAAAGCAGTGTCAATCTGTTGAAGGATCTTTGGTATTTCTGGTGAGTCGTGACTGCGGGCGGACACTCAGGTTTGCGGCAAACTGCTCAATAGTCTGAATAGTACGATATAATATTGTAACTTGTAATATATATATATCATGTATTATGTATATATGTATATATGTATGTATATATGTATATATTGTATATATGTATATATGTATTATGTATATATGTTATCTATTGATATATGTATTATATTATATATGTATATTTTTGTTATATATGAATAAATATGTATATATGTAGTATATGTACTTATATGTATATATGTAATATGATATATATGTATATTGTTATATATGTATATATGGTATATATGTATGTATGTATGTTGTATGTATGTATGTATGTATGTTATGTATGCTATGTATGTATGTTGATGTATGTATGTATGTATGTATGTATTATGATTATTGTATGTATGTATGTCTGTATGTATTGTATGTATGTATGTAATGTATGTATGTATGTATGTATGAATAAAACTGTATGTATGTATGTTATGCCATGTATGTATTGCATGCATGCATGTCATTATGCATGCATGCATGTATGTTATGTATGTGATGTATGGTCATTGGTAGTATGTATGTATGTATGTGTGTATGTATTGTGTGTGTATGTATGTGTGTGGTATGTGCTGTGCTGTGTGTATGTGTGTATGTGTATGTATGTATGTATGTATGTATGTATGTATGTATGTATGTGTGTATGTGTGTATGTATGTATGTATGTATGTATGTATGTATGTATGTATGTATGTATGTATGTATATATGTGTGTGTGTGTGTGTGTGTGTGTGTGTGTGTGTGTGTGTGCGTGCGTGCGTGCGTGCGTGCGTGCGTGCGTGCGCGTGTGCTCGTATGTGTGTGTGTGCGTGCGTGCTTGGTGTCTAGCGGATATGAATGACATATACATCTACATATACGGCTGTACATATATTAATAACTTATTTTTTCTCTGTGCGGTGATGGCTCAATTCTAGTTCCGGCCACCTCCAATTAGCTAAAATGATAGAGCACGTATATATTATACACTAAACGCAGAGTGTATATTATTGGTGGGTTATTCTCTTTGCCTTACGATCAATGTATTACTATGTCAACGTGACATAGACATTGACATGACAGATTAGTGACATAGACGTTGACATGACAGATTTGGGACAGGTAATTAATATATATCTGATATAATTATAAAGCGGACTCAAGAGAGTTTTCATATACATTTTTACCGTGAGCTTTTACTAGCTTAGCATATATTGCCATTTCTCGTATATATATGACACCAGTGTTAATAAACTCAACGTCTGTGCGCCTCTTAAAATGTTATTTCTTAGTTTTAAAGTTCGGTTGAATCGCCTGAAATTCCAGGGATAGTGCGAGGATGTCCAAACTCTCAATAAAAAGGCGATTTATATTAAATTTAGATGACTAAGATATCGTTTTTGTTCTGCTCGACAACGCATGTAAATGTAGTTGGATATCTGTATTGCATAACGGTTATTGTTTTACAGGATACTTTTCTTGCTTTTCAATTATGTTTTAATTAGTCTTTAAATTATAGTCGTTTCAGTTATACGCTCAATTGTGTTGTTATTGTAAGGTCACCGTATGTAACACACAAGGCATACGTGTAACGTTAGTTATACCTCTATGAATAATCACAATATCCCGTGAGGTCACTTGTTCATTTTTTAAATATTTTATTGTATTAAATATTACAGGACGTTGACGTGTTTGGGCACATACGATCTGTATAGCATGAATGGTGTATATGCAGTCATAAACACGGTTCCAATCCGATGTATAGTGATAATAGATGTTAATGAGCTTGGTGAAATCAGAAGGTCATGATCGTAGAATTCAGAATGAATTCGAATTTTTTTCCCCCTTTTTTTAGGATAGTACTATCTCTTCTGATAGCTCTCCTACTGTTTGTGATACTTTGGTGGTGGAAGAAACGACAGGCGGACAACATCATATCCATAGCGCCAGTAACGAAAGGTATATATTAGACAGATGGGGTGTTGCACTGCGGTAAACGACAGTTAATACAAGAAATTTCATACAAATACCTTGAATACAACGTCGTGTATTAGAATCATTAACTAATCACATATTGCTGAATAAATACCTATACTACGTGACGCATCCATCCATCCATCCATCCATCCCCATCCATCCATCCATCCATCCATCCATCCATCCCCATCCATCCATCCATCCATCCCCATCCATCCATCCATCCATCCATCCATCCCTCCATCCATCCATCCATCCATCCATCCACCCATCCCCAATCCCAATCCCAATCCCAATCCCAATCTCAATCTCAATCTCAATCTCAATCTCAATCTCAATCTCAATCTCAATCTCAATCTCAATCTCAATCTCAATCTCAATCTCAATCTCAATCTCAATCTCAATCTCAATCTCAATCTCAATCTCAATCTCAATCTCAATCTCAATCTCAATCTCAATCTCAATCTCAATCTCAATCTCAATCTCAATCTCAATCTCAATCTCAATCTCAATCTCAATCTCAATCTCATCCATCCATCCATCCATCCATCCATCCATCCATCATCCATCCATCATCCATCCATC
>NW_014577240.1:345833-347769 GCF_000485595.1 Priapulus caudatus
TACACTACCTACCTACTACTACTACTACTCTACCTACTACTACTACTACTACTCTACTCTACTCTCTACTCTACTCTCTCTCCTCTCTCTCCTCCTCCTCTCTCTCTCTCTCTCTCTCTCTCTCTCTCTCTCTCTCTCTCTCTCTCTCTCTCTCTCTCTCTCTCTCTCTCTCTCTCTCTCTCTCTCTCTCTCTCTCTCTCTCTCTCTCTCTCTCTCTCTCTCTCTCTCTCTCTCTCTTTGTCTTCGTCTCTCTCTCTCTCTGTGTCGTGTGGGTTTGTATTTAAATTCATACTTGAAAGCTGGTGAAAGCGCTGCGAGTTAACAGCAATCATGGCGCATCCACAGGAACCAACAAGCATCTGCGCCCGCTGCCGCCACCGCAGCTTGTTTTCGACCGGCGGCAACAGACTCAGACTCCCTACCCGGATGCTTATCTGCCGGAAGAGCAGGAGGCTGAGAACGCAGAGCACCAGGGAGCCGTCGGTCTTCTGCAGCCGTTAAACCCGGCCTACTTGCCCGTCTCTACGAAACCTATCACGGCATCGTCCGACCTGCCCGGTTACCTGGGACCAGACTTACGCATACGATACGGGTAGCTGTACCCATCACAACATTATATGATACGGGTAGCTTTACCCGCCACAAGCGTATATGATACGGGTAGCTGTACCCATCACAACATTATATGATACGGGTAGCTTTACCCGCCATGACGTGCCTGACGTGACGCAGGAATGCCGTGACGCGGGAATGTCGTGACGCGGGAAAGTCATGACGCGGGAAAGGCGTAGCGCGAGAATGCCGTGACGCGGGAATGTCAACGCTTACCGTACGCGATGGCAATATCCCGGGCGCTGACGTCAGTCGCGTGACGCGCGTCGTGTTCGTGTATGTGGTAGAGTGATCGTTCACCGCAGGCGTGTAGGCAGAGAAGCACCAGCTGCATGACGGAGTGGAATTGTGCGTGCAAGACAGCGAACTGTCGAGAGCGTGCTACCTGACGTGGATAGGACATACAAACGCCAATACATGCGTCAGACAGACCTTCCCATACCCCGGTGAACTTATCACTATCAGTCAAGAAGATGTTTTGGGAGGCTATACCAATGTATCGAGATAGGGCGAGGACACGTCGGCGACCTGGCGCCCCAAAGCAAATGACTGGGCCGACGCTAAGCATTTAATTTAGAGTGTTGCATGCCTGGAGAAGGTGCGCATCGAAGAATGCACGCTTGTACGCGATGATTTGTTGTACGCGCTCGCAAATGAGCAGTAGATGTGGCTTCATAAACCTTGCATAAAATACAGAAACATGTAGTTAGGAGATTTTTGATTCGCTATGGTCTGCAAAATTGCTAACGATATAGTTAGTCTACGAGCATGTAGAATATTATCTCGTCTATATGGAAAGCTAGCGAACGAGCTAAATAGAGAGAAGAGACAGACAGACGCACAGGGAGAGAAAGCCCGAACGAGAGAGAGAGAGAGGAGGGAAGAGCGAGAATGAGAGACAGAGGGAAAGAAAGAACACCAGAGAATGTAGCGAGAACAAGGGGCGTAGGACGCGAAAGGAGAAAAGAAAGATATAGAAGGAGCGCATGATAAAAATAGATTAAGCCGATAATGGGAAGTGGATCAATTTGCTACCAGGTCATCACGTATACCGTAAGTATACAAGAATGAGCTGCTAAATTACTAATTACATTACTCATTTATGAATACATTACGTGTCCTAGGTGCCGTGCCAATGGCATATCAATACGCAAGGGCGCAGTCGCGGCGATATATATATATATATATATATAGAGAGAGAGAGAGAGAGAGAGAGAGAGAGAGAGAGAGAGAGAGAGAGAGAGAGAGAGGAGGGAGAGAGAGAGAGAGAGAGAGAGAGAGAGAGAGAGAGAGAGAGAGAGAGGGAGAGAGAGAGAGAGAGAGA
>NW_014577240.1:350177-352510 GCF_000485595.1 Priapulus caudatus
GAGAGAGAGAGATAGGGGGAGGGAGAGACAGAGAGAGAGAGAGAGAGAGAGAGAGAGAGAGAGAGAGAGAGAGAGAGAGAGAGAGAGAGAGAGAGAGAGAGAGAGAGAGAGAGAGAGAGAGAGAGAGAGAGAGAGACTCACTCACACTCACTCACAGACGCGCGCACGCACAATCTGTACATGCACTCACACATACACCCGCGCACGCACATATATAGGCCTACACACGCACGGCCACTTGTACTTGTAGACACGCTCTCAAGCGTACGCACACACGTACAAGCGTGCATGTGCGCGAACGTACGCACGTACGTGTACACACTTAACGAAGTCAGGTAAAGAACCAGAGCATGAGGCATAAGCACGAAACACGACCGTGAAAGACGAGCATAAAACAACCGTGTGACACAACCATGAAGCACGAACATAATACACGGGAGTGAAGCACGAACATGATACACGGGGGTGAAGCACGAGCATGATACACGGGGGTGAAGCACGAGCATGATACACGGGCGTGAAACACGAGCATGATACACGGGCGTGAAACACGAGCATGATACACGGGCGTGAAACACGAGCATGATACACGGGCGTGAGACACGACATGATACACGGGCGTGAAACACGAGCATGATACACGGGCGTGAAACACGAGCATAATACACGGAGTGAAGCACGAGCATGATACACGGGCGTGAAACACGAGCAAGATACACGGGCGTGAAAAACGAGCATGATACACGGGCGTGAAACACGAGCATGATACACGGGCGTGAAACACGAGCATGATACACGGGCGTGAAACACGAGCATGAAACAAGGGCGTGAAACACGAGCATGATACACGGGCGGGAAACACGAGCATGATACACGGGCGTGAAACACGATCATGATACACGGGCGTGAAACACGAGCATGATACACGGGCGTGAAACACGATCATGATACACGGGCGTGAAACACGAGCATGAAACACGGGCGTGAAACACGGGCAGGAAATTCAAACACGAAACACGAGCATGAGACACCATCATGAAACACGAGCATGAGACACCATCATGAAACACAAACTTGAAACACGAGCATGAAGCAAGAGACTGAACAACAGTGCGACTAGTAGCAAACAGGAAGGCTACGTTCAACGTCGTCACTTTACAATTTCAACTTGTTCGCAGTCGGGCCAAATGAGGAGAACTTCTTCAACTCGTGTCCAGATAAGTGGATACCGCTTAACGGAGGCTGCTTCAAGAGAAATACATCGCTGGTGACGTACGACACAGCCCGAGCATCGTGTCAGAGAGACGGGGCTCACCTAGCTTCATTCCAGAGTCGGGACGAGTACGACGATTTTAGCAATGGGCTCAGCGACCATACCGCCTCGATCGGCCCCAGGTAGTAATGATAGATGCACATATTCGCCCCTATCTCTGTCTATATGAGCAATACCACGCTAAGGGTTATCGCTACTATAAACGAAATACTTAAGCGACACTATAACGGTGCCTTTACCCAGGATTGGCCTAAGGGGGGTTCCAAATCAGAGGTATGATGGTGACAGCGAGCGCCGAATGACCCCCCAGAAAAAATTTGCTTTAAAAATGTTGCATTCTGGTGCATACCTAGCCTAGCTATAAAATAAGCCCGACTTAGGCGAGGCCGACTGTATTTGCTTTTTAATGGTTGGGGGAGTTCCGGAACCCCTGGAAGCCCCCCCTCCCCCCTTTGGTACGGGGGTGTTAAACTCGCGGCTCATAATACCAGTTACTACTACTAGGCCTCCTCCACCTCCTACTACTACTACTACTACTACTACTACTACTACTACTATTACTGCTACTATTACTACTACTATTACTACTACTATCACTACTACTATTAATTACTACTACTATTACTAATACTATTAATTACTACTACTATTACTAATACTATTAATTACTACTACTATTACTAATACTATTAATTATTACTACTATTACTAATACTATTACTAATACTACTATTACTAATACTATTAATTACTACTACTATTGCCTATTGCTACTACTATTAATTACTACTACTATTACTACTACTATTAATTACTACTATTACTACTACTATTACTACTACTAATTACTACTATTACTACTACTATTACTATTATTAATTACTACTATTAATTACTACTATTAGGCTCTAATTACGTACTACTATTACTACTATTACGTACTACTATTACTACTATTACTGCTGCTGCTGCTACGAAGAAGAAGAAGAAGAAGAAGAAGAAGAAGAAGAAGAAGAAGAAGAAGAAGAAGAAGAAGAAGAAGAAGAAGAAGAAGAAGAAG
>NW_014577240.1:353970-356693 GCF_000485595.1 Priapulus caudatus
AGAGAGAGAGAGAGAGAGAGAGAGAGAGAGAGAGAGAGATGCCATGGGCTTGCGCCGTTTTGAAAGGGTAATGCAATCATGCAATGTACATAAAAATAATTTTCAAGAAATCATTCTATAATCATTTGTAAGAAATCCTGATTTGTCGTAGAGCAGGTGTTCGCGCATGGGCAGTGTGTTTTATATGTTGCATCTGTCCTGGACTGGCGACACAGTACGCACGCCTAGCACTGTGCATTGTGAGGTGGATTACGCTCGATTACGCTGCAATAAAGTCTGCCATCGAGGTGATCTCAGGTACTCGCAGGCTGGCATTTGCAGGTACTGCGAATGCATGTATATTTCAGCATACCCCGCGCGCGAAAACTATTCATCCTTGTGTGCGCGGGCAAAACACTGCTAAATTTACAAAATATTATCAACCGTGGGGCGGACTTTGGAGCAAAACTAAGAGTTGCACCGGTTGGAACCGGTTGCCACCCATGCAAAATTGAGATTGCAGTGATACACATTTAGTGCCACCGATACTGGTTAAGGTGTGTTAATAAAATTAAACCGGCACATTTACAAGCAATTCATTGTAAATACATTTCATGCAGCATTTCAATAGCATTCGTTCCTTGACGAAGATATGTATAGATGACATTTTTACTACATAAAATAGGGAACAATTTGCAAACACATAAAACGGAACTATCTCGCGCGTTAAAATCGTTTTTGAGAACTAACGAGCCAACTAGCTCATCAACGCTGCATGTGGAATGTGGCAAAGTGGCACACACTATGCCTACCAATAAACCCAGTATTGTTCGTGAGTTACCATGCGCATTAACTCTACCTGATAGCCACGCGTTCTATCGCATTATGATAATCACACTATCCCCTGTCGAGCTGTTTATAGCGGTGAGAATGCACGGGCCTGATAACGATTTCTTCATTACACAACGAAACTCTGTAAACAAACACACGCACGAAATATATTATAAATTAGTATCCGTAGTTTGATGCGCGCACGTAACAATGCGACCGCAACAAATATTTACCACTGTACACACAAAAATCGTTTTTAATAACGCCCGTTTGAATACCACAGAGTTTACGCTAGGAATACGTACATGAATTAATAAAAAAGTGAAGGCAAACATTTCCTCTTCAAACAGGAGGGTTCATACATTATATACGGATAAATATTACATCGTGCAAAGAGGCAACAAAAACAGCCCCTTATCTCAACAACCCCATCGCCTAGTGAAACAATGAACCAAAGACTTGCATCCGTAGAATGTAATCATGAGTAAACATCATATTAGATGATACCATACACTCCTCACGCAATAATAGGCGAGCGATGAGACACCCATGCATGTTGACCAACTGGCAGCTGGGCTGACGTAAAGAATAGTGTCGAGGGAACGCCACGTGGACTCAATGAATAATACAAGACGTTGACGATGATTAAGTTGCCGACGACGTCCCGTATGACGTTAACGAATCAGGTGACATGTGGGTGTGGGCGTCTTCGCACTAGTCCACCTACACAGGCAGTGAAGCCAACAACGGTTTCAGTCACGCGAGGAAAGACGAGGTCTGCGCGTCGCCCGCGGCAAGCACTCAGCGTGTAGAAGGTGAACGCACCTGCGAGTGACAGCGCGACTCACAGCTCGACTAAAACGTCGTCAGGCAGGTATAATCGCCGACGACTCGCATCGACTCATATAGCTTATTCATGGTTTGCGAGAATCCATGTCTTTAGGCCAACGCTGCAGCTACAGTTAGATGTGGTCGGCTTCGTTGACAATAACCAAGGGACGACGATACGACGAGAAGATGAGTGACAGCGCGCGGCGCGTGACAACGCTAATGCTCGTCTCCTGCCTGGTAAGTGTACAGAAGCATTCTTACTCGTATACATTTGCCGCGAACACTCACGGCTTTCATCGAATAATAGCCGACTAGCCAAGCTCATCCACAGATATCCCTATTAGTTTCTAACAACAACAACTATGTAATTTAAAGTCTACCTACCTAAATATGTCATGAAGATGACCACCTTCGCGTGAGACAATTCCATTCGAAAAACCTTATAAATTACCCAGGAATAAATAATTGGCAATATTTCAGAACCATGTTAAGCGAAATAAAGTAGTTTTAGTTGTTTTAGTAGTTTAGTTGTCGTTTTAGGAGTTTTGTACACACACGAACGATGAAGTGAAAATGAGAGCAGGTGTTATTGCCGTTGAGAGTGTGTATATAAGAGGGAATTAATGAACACGCTTATTGTTAGAACTTAACTAACTCGACAACAGGGGTCAATCTGGCGACAATGTTAAGCCAGTAAGCTACAGAATGCAGACCATAAAATAATTACCATTGCAAGTTTGCTGGAAACGTTTAAAAATTGATGACGTTCTTGACAGAAATGTTTCTATGACTTGCGTATATAGCGCAATAATAGGCGATTCTTGTTCAAAACGATTTGGACAAGAAACAAGATGTTAGAAGGAAAAAGCACATGCACGCGCACACGCACACGTGCACGTACACATACACATACACATACACACGCACACGCACGCGCACGCGCACGCACACGCACACGCGCACGCGCGCACGCGCGCGTGTGTGTGTGTGTGTGTGTGTGTGTGTGTGTGAATGAGTGAGTTTGTGTGTTTGTTGGTGTGTGTGTGTTTGTTTGTTTGTTTGTTTGTTTGTTTGTGTTTGTG
>NW_014577240.1:361617-388112 GCF_000485595.1 Priapulus caudatus
GAAGAAGAAGAAGAAGAAGAAGAAGAAGAAGAAGAAGAAGAAGAAGAAGGAAGAAGATAAAGAAAGAAGAAAAAGGAAGAAGAAGAAGAAGAAAAAGAAGAAGAAGAAGAAGAAGAAGAAGAAGAAAAAGAAGAAGAAGAAATAGCATTTAATAGTCACATGACAACGGTTTTTGTGTGCATTATTGTATACCAAGCACAGTGATTTATTCACACGGTTCACCCGACACTGGCGAACAGGTTGACATGGGTTTCACAATATTTTCAATCATTACTATTTCAGTAACAGTATATTGAACGTGCGATAGTATTTTCTATTCTTCTTTCAATAGCTTCATCGGACTATACGACACGAATTCTGACGGAGACTATGAACTATGGGACGATGGGGAAATCACTGAGCAGTGGGTGAACGATATCATCAAAGTTTCGCCCATGGTCGGCGATACTCAATATCAATGCGCGACAGCAGGCACGGACGTGGGTTTGCAGGTTGATAACTGTAGCGAGAAGCGTGAATTCATATGCAAACAAATTCCGGGTGAGTATAATTATATATCTAGCCTTCGCGATATATCCGCGAAAATAGTAATCCGACTCCGATCATACTTGTATTTGCGCTCAAAAGGCGATGATGTCAACAACGACTTACAGAGTCACTCTATATGGGTCGTTCCATCGGGTTGGGGAACAAAGTGTGACATGATAGTGAAGCTCATAGGGTCTATGTCCCTCAGAGTACTGCCGGAACGTACCCGGGGTACGGTCCGGTATACCGGAACGTACCCTGGTAACTATCTGATATGGTTAGGGAGTAGGCGTAGGCGACTCCCTAGACTCGTTAGTGGAGTAGGCGAGGTACGGTCCGGCATATTAGATGGTACCAGGGTACGTTCCGGTATACCGGACCGTACCCAGGGTACGTTCCGGCAGTACCCTGGGGGGCATAGCCCCTCTCAGCGATAGTGAAATTTTGACAATGTTCAAAAAGTAAATCTATCCATGTCTTCGAATAAGAAAACTACCATACGTTAAAATTTAGAAATAATTATGTATTGTAGATGTGCAGGAAATTTGTCAGTGTACCATACATACACAATGGCCTGTCATAGAACTAGCTGTCATGGCGCTCCGACGTAACAAAAATTTCGACTGACACCACTGGTGTATTTTTGCACAAACACCGGTCAATTTTTAAGAAACTGGATTTTCTTAAAAATATTTTTTCATACAAACAAACTTACAACTACTCAAACAACAAATTAAATATGATATGCTACATTTCCCCCCCGTGGAAGTAACTTACAATTGAGTGAGTGGACGTAACAATTTGCGATATGTGTTGACACCATAGTTATGTCGAAGTGGTCGTTTTTTACGATCGCAGCTGATGTGTTTGGGATTTTCAGACGGTGAAGGTTGTTTTTTATGGAGAGGTTTGGGTTATTTCTCGAACGTAAAACCATAAGAAAAATTTGGAAATATGCATTCTTAATATGAAACGAAATACTTATTTTTATAGTTTCCATATGTCACACATTTTGTTACAAATAACTCCTGACACCATCATTTTGTTGTCTTTTTTTAACAGTGAAATTTTGTCCAATGCAGTGAAGTTTGGTCTTGTTTTGAAGCTTAGGTTTGCTTCTTTGAGACAAGCTACGGGTTAATAAAAAAAATGTCTGTGAATGAATCTTAAAAGCAACTTCAAATGTGATATTGCTGCATACGCACTGTTCCCCAACCTGATGGAATGACCCATATGCGAAAAGGCTCTTCTGTTTCATGCAACTATTTAGTACTCGATAGCATGAATGTACTTATCTCGAAAATACCTAAGTGTTCTACCTAAGCGCATGCATAAACCTCTGCGAATACTGGAATTCTAAAAACGATCAGGTTTACTCGCGTAGTAATTTCTTGAATTAACCTATTCCACAACATGAGAATTTAGCAACGTCATCAAGACTTTTCGAATAACGAACAAAATATTTTCAGATGCCAGTAACGATTATGTGACAAATTTTCCGTCTTGCACTAATGACATAATACGTGAGAAAGCCACATCTTCGAGTACTACGTTGAGACATGAGCTTTTGAGAGATGGACTTTACAGGATCACTTACAACCGCGCTTCAACTGCTGTGGTCACGTGCAACTCTACCGGTACAACAACCTGCAAGAAACAGTCACGTATTATATGTAATGTAGGATAGACCATCTCTCTAGTATGTCCGTAATCTTCAGTATATATATATATATATATATATATATATATGTAACGTTTTTCCCCGTCACGCGGGACGCTCCCACTGTTCGACCACTGGATTGTACGAGTCAACACAAGAACAAACAACACAACTTAAAAGTAAAAGTGTTCACGCCGGGAATAGGCCCGGGGCTTTATTCCGCCCTGGTCATCAGACCAGGGTGAGCATAAAATACGGTGCAATATTCCTCGCAGCGTAACGCCCGAGTACATAAAATATCAATGCGACTATAGGCACTAGGCCTTACCAAGACGATCGTCTGTAGGAAGATGACAACTCCGTGCAGAGATCGTCGGTAGAGGTCTCAGTGTTGTACCTTGCGTTGTGTTTATCCTCCTCGCGGCAGCTCTTCCCTCAGCTCCAGGCTGATACTGACTGGTCTCTACCACTGGCCAGTCACTGGCTAACTAGCAGGCTGACTAGCTACAGACTGACTAGCAGGCTGACTGCGGACTGACTGCCGGTTCTCTGGAGAGCGCAGTATATATACGCCTCGGAGCGTGTGTGTACGGCTTCAACACACGTCAATCATACGCCAGGAAGAGGTAGCCAAGCACGTCGGCATCACACGTGACACGCACGTCAGCTTCAGTGTCACGAGTACGGCGCAATACAAGCTCGTGTCAAGCACGTGTACATTGCCCCTGCATGCGGGGATGAGGCCTCCATCACCCGGGGATGCTGGGCAGACTGCAGGGGGTAGAACGCGGGGATGTGGCGCTGCGACAGACCGAAATTCGTTACATATATATATATATATGTGTGCGCGTGCGCGCGTGTGTGTGTGCTTGTGTGTGTGAATTGTCACGCACGCACATAATGACAAGATCTTTAACACATCAATGTTATATATATTGTCCTATATATTTTTTCAGCCATGTGCTTTCGCAGATTAGTATCTGGTAGACCTAGTGTACTGGCCGAAGATCAGGGATGGAAAGAATGGAACCGACTACATTACAACACTATCGAACAAAATTGGTTCAAGGACTTCAACACCGTTGAATCAATACATATTCAGGTTCTTGACTTTTTTATCAGTTACGACTTTGTTATGATCACCTCATGGCACGATCCTAAACCAGCATGTTATTTTTTTTATCATTGCCGTCTCCACTGAGCGTCCGTCTGTCCACTGCCGTTTGCACTTACAACACCTTCAGTCACTAGGCAGCATTACCCTGCACATATAGGCGCGTTGGGGATGACGCCCATCGTCTGCATAAGTGGTTGGAGGTTAGGTACAGGACCAGAACCAGGACCAGGTAGGTAAGGTGGATCATCACAAATTAATGTATATCTTTTGTTGGCAGCTGACGTTTAACCAGCCCCATGTGATCACAGGAGTCGCCACACAGGGCGTCGCCACGTGTGGCTCCAGCAGTTCGAGTTGCTCTGTCGAAAACTTTACACTCCTATACGAAGATGGCCCATCGGGGACCTATGTTACGGCAGGGGTAAGTGCTTAGTGTAAATCTATAAGTAGTTATGTAGGTCTACAAAGCGCGAACATCCATATTAAATAGGTAATTTAAAATATCATTGTATGGGCTTTCTCTGTTGATCGGCACATTTGCTATTGGCATTTATTTCTTAAACCCGTGAATACGTTATTGTTTAAAATATGAATCCTAATTTTACGTATACAAGTAACAACAAATCGATGTTCTTTTCCCCGTATGCCAGACATTCGAGGCCGTAGTGAGTAGATTGGACGTGACCACGCCAAGGGTCAACATGCTTCAACCTCACATCACCACAGCGAAGCTGAAATTTATGGTGAAAAGTTTTGTTACTTTCCCGGTACTTAAAGTAGAAGTCCTTGGATGCAGCGTAGCAGAACACGAGGCCATGCCAGGTTTGATATAACACATTGTGACTCGGATGTAGAGTGTGTTTGCGGCGCAGTGATGCTGCCTATATGCAACCTACATTCGAAACGCACATGGCCACGCTCGCACGTACACACGCGTGCACGTACACACGCGCACAGGTACACACGCGCGCACGTACACACGCGCGCACGTACACACGCGCGCACACACACGCACACACACACACACACACACACACACACACACACACACACACACACATGCACCACGCACACACGCACTCACACACGCGCGCGCACACACACATACACGCACGCACGCACGCACGCACGCACGCACACACACACACACACACATACATAAACCACGTATGTTTTTCCGCTAACTCTACATAAAGGCTCTCCTAACCACCCTAACGGAAAGTCATGCACTGCTTTACCACCCACAGCAAAGTTGAATCACTGTTACTTGGATGACGTCAACAGTGAGAGTTTTACGGATATCGGCGGCATAAGCGCCCACGTTCATCACTGCGAGTCCGCCTGCAAGAAGCACAGCTTCTATGCTAAAGATCCGTCAGTCCCAAACAAATGCTGGTGTGTGCGTGGTCCCTTCGGCACATACGGCCAAGTAGAACCTGACAACGACTCGTGCTGCGTGTCGCCGTTCAATAATGGAAACATAACAGGAAGGTTCATCTACGTGGCTGGTCAAGGTACCACTCACACGAATAGTGAATAACAGTCAGTGTAAACTGTGAATCTTTGCACATATCTTGGTAGATATCTGGTCTGGGCGGGAATGCGTCTAGTAATAGAAAGCCAATCTGTGTTGTAACCACCATATTTCAGTGTTAAAATATGGTGAGGACCAAATTTATTATCATTAGAATTTAAGCGTGAGTAAAGAATAAACGTGTAAATTAAAGTAGCAAAGGCCGAATGGATAATAGTTAATGGAATAAGTGTTAAGTCGTGAATGTTATATTATATAACATTCACGACTCAAACATGTTATTTGAAGAGTTTAGGATTTGCGGTCTCGTTTAGTCATGGATTTTGCGTGCAAGAGCTAGGAACTAGCTTATTTGATTCCGCTGAAATCAGTTCGAATAGCTCAGCTTTCTAATTAACGTTAAGAAATCACACTTTCTTCGACTGCGCCCCTGGATAAGGCACTTCTCTGTACTTTTTTTTATAATGTTCTGTAGGAACGGAAATCGTTACATATAGCCTGCAAATCGATAAACGAGAAGAAAATAGAATGCAATTAACATCTTTATATGAAAACATTCTTGCAGGGACACCTCCGGAATTGAATGCTGAATGCGCAGAGCATGTGACAACATACCCAGCAACAACACACCCAGCAACGACACAACCAACAAGGACACTACCAGCACCGACACAACCAGCAACGACACAACCAGCAACGACACAACCAGCAACGACACAACCAGCAACGACACAACCAGCAACGACACAACCAGCAACAACACAACCAGCAACAACACAACCAGGAACAACACAACCAGCAACGACACAACCAGGAACTACACAACCAGCAACGACACAGCCAGCAACGACACAACCAACAACAACACAACCAGCAACGACACAACCAGGAACTACACAACCAGGAACTACACAACCAGCAACAACACAACCAGCAAGGACTACGACAGCAAAACCAAAGATACCACGTAATGTTTGACTTTGGCAACAATCGAGTAGTACAAAACTTAGAAATCAATGCAGTTGAGATCCATAGCGAAGTTTATATCCATTAAGAAATTCGTTATCTTCTGTACAGCCTTGTTGGTACAAACAGTTATATTTGGTAAAGCTACCTAATAATGCATCTAGCTTGCCTACACCTTTAAATGACAACCCTGTTGCTTACCGGTGCGAAAGCGACCAGCAATGCTGCCAGTAAAATGCTTTGGCAACGTGATGGCATTATTGCGTAACTTCCCCAATGCTATAAGGAGTGATAGTTATGTGGAGATGGCATACATCATTCATCAAATCTCTTGTTAGATCTCTACTTGGTTATAATTATCAGCTCTTTGCAAGACACACTGCAAAAATACCAGGGACGTGATGATGACACAGTAACCGGTAGGTGCAGATCTCATACTGATGATTATGAATTTTTCTATACTCGATTGCCCTTACCTATTAACGTAGGATCGTGTGAGATGAATTGAATTTACTTCATTCCATTTTTACTGCCGCTGAAAATTTATAGAACTTATACATTTGGCTTTGCATGTTCATGAATGAATAGCATGTCTGTTATTGTCCCAATTCCTCATTAATTTTTTCCTATACATTTCGCTGCTCAAAACGTGTGCAAAGCCGTTGCATGACATCTAGCTTGTGCCCTTTCCCTGTGTCCTCGTGTGGAAGAATAATAGGTGGAGCGTGTAATGTGGTTGCAGAAACAGTTATCATTGCATTACTGTATGCAGAGTGTGGTTACTAATTTAAGGAAGTGGTTAGCAACAGCTATAGTGTGGTCAGTAATAGTAAAGGAGTGGTACGTGACAATAAGAGTGTCGACTAATATAAAAAGCATGATTTTAGAACAGGTAGAAATTCTTGACATTTCTCATTAAAGGAATATTTGCGAGATTCTTGCTAAATCCGAATAAAATATAACAAAATATAGTCTCACCTCGCAGCGGATATATCACTGGTTACACTAATTTGAAAAACACTAAGATTTTATGCAGTCATAGCATAGAAAATGGGATACGAACACATCGTAACACAACGAAAATAACATCAAGTCGCGAGATTTGTTAAACGTGTCAACTTGTAATTTGCCTGTGCTAACAAGATTGTGTGAGCAACGTGTAAGTCTATGGACGATAGCTGGCGCTACTAACTGGTCCAAGATTACAAGAAAGGGCGGTGGTAATCAAACGAATTCAAAACTTCAAGTTTTGGTGAATATGAAGGTTCTAATTATATACATTTTATCGTAATTCAAGACAGTTGGTGTTACTCAAGCAATAACGGTAGGTATCATAAAAGTTGAGAAAACAGTAGATAATTCTCGAAATTATGGCTTAAAGCACCAACAATTTACCAATATATTGCATAAGAATATAGCGATTCCTCTGGAAGACATTTGAATTCGTTAAAAATGAAGAAAAGTTTTCAGAAAGCTCTGACATGATTGAAACAAAATAAAATAAAATCAGTGAAGACGTTCACTTAATGCACGTCGGTGATGGTGGTGCCGCAAGAGACACCACCTCAACACGACTAGAGCTTCTTGAAACAATCACTGCAGTAAAACTGATTTAATGTGACAGTCATATCCAGTAAACATTCTTCAGGTGACTGAGCTATATCCTCACTAGACGGTGCCACGAGCTGAAAGTCAGCGCTTGCAAGTAGTAGCTTCAGGTGTTGATAAGTTCTTCCCAAGTCGAACAGGAGGTGATGTGGTGACAAGGTGGGTGACTTGGCATTGGGGTGTTGTAACTTGTTGCTGCATTTGTTGCACCCAGCTCTATCTGGCCCCTCATGAATGCCACACTGCACTTCTTCTCGATCATGCCCTAGATGTTTCTCTTCCTCCCACTTACGACCTCGCAGCTGTGCAGCTTTCTGCTCATGACCTTGCACCTGCACTTCTTCTCGATCATGACCTTCATGATCCACTTCCTTACTCGTAGGACCCTGACATTGCTCACAGCTATCAGGGCTGGGTTCTCCAGCATGCCAACAATCACATTCTCTTTCCTCTCCCCGTTCACACGTGCTGCTGGTTGGCAGCACAGGTTGTGGTGCGTGGTCCCCAGTGCATGACACATCATTGGGCATATAGCTGTCACAGCCACAACAGCGAGCTAGCCGGCATAACGTCTTGAGTCGCTTCAGTCTGTGCCGTGCAATCGCTGTGAGAAGGTTGGCAAAATTGAAGTAGTCGATGCCACTGTAAGCTTGCAAGACCACCTAAGCAAAGAATCAGAATAACCGTGAGATTATGAATGGTAAATGGAGTGGCTAGGCTCTAGTGCTATTCCATTTATTTTGCTGGTTGAGTTACGATTTTTGGCTCGAATTTCCAGCTTTTCGGGAAGGTAGAAATCGTCAGGAGAGAGGCAGTGGTGCACTAGTAGATAGCACGCTTGAATTCAGATGGAAAGGTCTGGGGCCCGTTGTCAGAAACAAAATTAGTCTTAACATTAGCATTAACATTAACTTCCACTCGAAAACCGTTGACAGAAACATTGCAAAGTTACGAGAATGAAAAATCTTCGGAAATTTCCTCCTAACATTACGAGAGGCCAGACCCTCTCGTAACTTTAATATTAGGATGAAAATAATATAGTTACACTCAGAATTACAATTACAGTGATAGTATATTTTATATTAATGAGTAAAATGTGTTTTTCATCTCGCGTTACAGTGTGAGAATTTGTCTTGTTGTGCAGAATAAATTCATGACCACGTCGTTTTTCATCAAATATTATTTATATGTGGTTAGCCATCATAATATGCATAAATTACTGTGATGTACAATAAATGTGTATGAATTTGAATTTTGTGATCGATTCTCATCCAATCAGCAGCCTTGTGACATGAAATTATGAAGTTCCTGTTATCGTGAGTTTGCTCGTAGCTACGATGTGTTTCTGTCAACGCTACTCTCGTAGCATTAACATTAGTCGTAAGTGTTATCTTAGCATTAACATTAGCATTAACTTTACGATGTTTCTGACAACGGGCCCCTGGGATTCAAGCCCCATTGTGGTTACCGTTGTTGTGCCCCTGGTCAATGAACTTTATCCCGACTTGCTTTGACACCTATTGTAAAATGGGGTTATCTCGCCAGTGTAAGGTGAACAACCTCCCCTCATAATAGCGAATAGCTTCACTGGAGAAAACCTCTTAATAAAACCAAGGCAACACGGTTGCCGAGAGCCTATGTTCTATGATTGGAGCCAAAGCGGCTAACAAAATATTTGAGGATTCGAATGTCGTCAATGAAAAATAACTATGATACCATTAACTATTGTGAGGAGAGAAATTTGTGAAGATGGGGAATGATCGATCATGACTACGGCACTGGAGAAGCACAACAGTTAAAAACTCATTAAAGAAGATATCAACAGTTGACATCAGAAGATATCTCTGATCTGTAGGCTTTCACATATATCAGGAGTGAATACAAACAAATTGTGTTTATTCACTTCTGATATACATCGTAGAGTTCATAACCTGGGGCCCATTGCCAGAAACAAAATTAGTCTTACCATTAACTTTACGATGTTTCTGACAACGACCCCCTGGGTTCATGATGAACAGTGAGTGAATATTGACAAAGATTTACTACTACATATAAATACTCAGAAATACCTTCAAATGCACAGAATTATGTCACAGAAATGCAAGACTGACAAGAGACAGGCTTGTAGTAATCATTTAAATAGTGTGTAAACTATCTACCTGCCAATTACACACCTGACATTGTTGTTCCCAGCCCTCCATGTCGCTGACATCCTCTATCTCATGCTGCACCTCTATGAGGGTTGCCTGCAGCATGTTCCACATGATGTCAATGTTGAAGCCGTTTACCCAGTTGTGGTTAAGGGATATCGTATCTTCCTGCGATGAACACAAGTTCACAAAAATATGAGATACGTATGCATGACTAAAACTAAAAGCATAGTTTAAAACAAAGGGCTTGAATTTCAATGCAGCTCCAATGGTAAGTGCTGTGGTTGGCACCACTTCCTAGCTGCGATATCCCTAAAAATAAGACGATATTCCCTGCAATACACTGCTATGGCTACCCTCAGTAATTTACCTTGATTTCCAACAAATTCCATTTTGTACATATGTATTTGTCTTTTTGGCACATGCAATATCAAAAGTTAATGTGAGTTAAAGTTGATAAATAAGAAGTGGTTGCATTGGTGCACCTCTAACTTGCTATGGTACCCTGAAATTTCTGATTAAGCCCAAAACAACATTTGCCTTGATATAATATATAGCATATATATTATCATCTATGTCATAATATATGCCTATATAGCATTTGACAATTTTTTGACATTTTGATTGGTTTTTAGACAATCATGGCAAGCAGTTACCAGATTCCAGACTTGATGATGCCATCCACTTGGTACAAATATCAGCTGACCAGCTTCTTGAATCACCTCAAACTTCTGAATCAGCTCTGGGTGGTTAGGAAAACTGAAAAAAAGACAATAGTATCATGATAACAAATCGTTATTTGAAACAATCATGATAAATTACCCAGATAAACATAGATTATATACTCAAATCTGTACATAAGGCTCACTTAAGACAAATGTCAAAAGTGTCCTTATCCGTGAATGTTTCACAGAAATTATCTGACTGTATAACTACTCCTTGAAGAAATGTGAAATGATCTTTACAGACAGATGTCTATTCTATAGAGGTGACCACTGACACAGGTTTGACTGAATACATAATATTACGAGTTACTATCATATTTGCTTAGCTCACTGAGAGGGTGTAGCAAGCAATAAATTTATTTAAATGAAATAAGTGTAACTCAAGTTGAAAACAGCAGTAAATACTACATTATAAAACCTGATAAAATTTGTTCATGTATTTCTTACAGTTTGTTGTCGTTCAGATCTGGTGAATCGAGATCATAGGCCAGGTTGCCATTGCAGTCCCGCAAGCATTCCTCTTGTCCAGGTGGCACCAGAATCCACTTTTTGCGACCGCAGATATTAGCTGACCAACTATAGGAACGGAACACATCAGCATGGAAGGGGGTCCTGTACAAAATAGACATTATGATTCATTCAAATAAATCAAGCGCTATGCACATCTGCCACCAATTTTCAAGAGTTAGCATGTTTTTATTCTTCTGGTTAAAAAAACATTTTTGGTAACGGTCAAAGCACCTAAATAAAGTTAAAAGAAAAGCCAAAAATGACCTTCGCAGACAGTTCTATAGAGGTCTTCTAGAGGATGCTAACACAGGTTTGACTGTATTTATATGAGAATGGCATTTATTTAAGAATTAATTCTAAAGCAACTCTATTAGAACTTGCCAAGATCCCTTCGGCCCCATGTAAACAAATCTGTAGTCATCTTTCTTGTCGGGCAAACTGTCCCAGAACTCGTTCAGCCAATCGGATGAGAAGTAAGCAGGTGTCTCATAGGCTACATAGTGTGGAAACTCTCTAGAAGTAAAAGATATTGAGACGGACCAATAATTCAGTCAACGGTCAGAACACAAACACTAGACAGTATACTGCCTTCTGTTGTGAAAGACCAGCACGTTCTCGAGATAAGACAAATGCGGGTCTTCATATATGCAAATATAATGCAATTAAAGGATTGATACCATGATATCAAGACCTGCATTTAGTCTGTTGATACACAAAATATTATTGACAAAACGTTTTTAGTTTTATGAAAACGTGGCTCTTACAACATTCATACAATATGTTTACCACGTACTTGCCTCACAAAATGCCAGTCCTTGAGGTAGAGACAGGGCATTGTTGCAGGATATCCACTTGCAATGAATGCCCTCCAGTAATCCACATAACCTGATACTGTCATGTCCTGCTTTTGGTGTGAATAAAACTTTTGCTCATTGCAGCTGGCCACAGATACTACTGCTGATCCTAAACGAATGTTAGTTTCAAATATCAATTACTGATTATGTAAGATTACTGATATGGAGAGCTTCACAAGCCTGTTCAATAAAGACACTTTATATTCGTGTAGCCTATGAATAGAAAAGAACGCACAAATATTAATTGATATTTTTAGCAACGCAATTAAAGTAACAGCATATCACCAGTCGCACACTCGACCATTACATACACAAATCAGCCTATCCCATGATGGCTGGGAGATTAAATCTATGTTGTACCCAAACTTGGAATCTTGCACAAACTAGGAATTTCAGTGCATCTGCAGTTTGGGCAACCAATCTGCAGATTAATTGGGCAAAACCTGTTACATATTTTATTAACTATTAAATTCATAGGCTATGAAATGTTATATCATTGAAATGAGATTCTATATCCTCTTTCTTGATTGTATTTGGCATCTTGGTTAAGAAATTAAATGGATATTTTAGATAATTTGATAGGAAAAATTCCTAGTTTGGGCAAGCTAGGTGAGCAGGACCGGGTTGCACAAACTTAATTGAAATACATAGGGTATCAAAGGTTATATCATCAGAAAGAGTACGTTCCTATATATCTTCTCATCAGCTTTCTTCAATGTGTTTGGCATCTTTGCTAAAATAATAAATTATTATATTAGATAATTTGATAACTATTAGAGAAATCCCTTCCTAGTTTGCACCAGTTATGCTCGCATACGCCACAATCGCCATTAAGTGTAGTTGAATAAGCGACAGTTTCCAGCATGTCCAATCTTGAGATTGGTCAGCCAAACTCGGAAATCCACAGTTTGGGCATCACGAGATAGGGTCTATGTCTCCCTGGGTACTGCCGGAACGTACCCTGGATACAGTCCGGTATACCGGAGCGTACCCTGGTAACTATCTGATATGGTTAGGGTTAGGGTTAGGGTTAGGGTTAAGGTTAGCTAGGGTTAGGGAGTAGGCGTAGGCGACTCCCTAGACTCGTTAGTGGAGTAGGCGAGGTACGGTCCGGCATATTAGATATAGTACCAGAGTACGTTCCGGTATACCGGACAGTACCCAGGGTACGTTCCGGCAGTACCCAGGGAGACATAGACCCTGACAGCCTCACTCACTCGTTAACTCGCTCAGATTACTATAATCCCTATCCCCTTCAGCCCTTTCCCTATCAGCTAACCCATGTACGTGACCAGAAAAACCATTCCCCCATTCCAGTCAAATGAGTCCATTGGGTAGTTTGTACTACACATACATAACACGGAAAGTGTGTGGAGCGGAACAATCGCCGCATAGTGGCAACGATAAACGCGTTTGAAACATTCGACCCGAACGTTTCACTTTGTAGTCTAAAAGCTTTGAATGAACGTATTACTGAGCAATTTTTGTTCACCTATCACACATATATATACAGGGGTAGAAATTAATTTTTGAACACGGGAGTCCAACGGGCTCCCTACCCTCAAAAAGAGGGAGTCCGCAGCAAAATGAGGGAGTCCGCAGCCAGAGGTTCAAAATTAAAGATATTAACAATAACGAATGTGCTTATTTTTCAGATTTATGCGGTTGCACGTCTGCCAAATTTTCTTTGGACATTAGCTGAAAAAATATGGTCATTCCACGAGGCCGTGCTCCGGAATGAACTAGTTAGGATGGCAGTTAGTATGGCAGAATTTTCAAGGAGTCACACGGACTCCTGCATATGTCAAATCAGGGAATCCGACAGTAAATCGGGGAGTATTTGACTCCGGACTCCCGTTAATTTTGCACCCTGTATATAGGCAAGTACAAGCGTGCAATGTTAAAATAATTCATTTTTGCCTGATTTTATGTTTGCCGCTTGAAAGTTCGAGGGAATCTCTCTTTAAGATTGTGCAAATTCCAAGTTTGGTTATGACACGCACAACTTGCAATAACATATTTTAGCAGTTCATAACAGTTTTGTGAAGCTAGAGCCAGTCTTGTTCATGTAGGGCTACCAGCTAGGTAATCCTATCTAGCTCAACACTGTCACTACCTGTGTAACCCTTCGCTCTGCCATGTAGGCCTACAGGAGCAAACTTGCTAGTAGTACTTAGTGCTACTAAATATACAGTGACTATAACACTAATGTGGAGATTTCAGGGGGGATGACGTCATACAACCAGAGACCAGTTCAACAACAACAGAGATAGAAAGTTCCCCTAGCAACAGGTAGAAAATTTTCCCTAACGACACAGACAAGCGCGGGGGAAGGGGTCCCATAGCTACCAGATGTGGGAGGTAAGGGAGTTGCGCCACCATGTACACGCACGGGGCGAGGGAGTTGCACCAGCCGAGCACGTGGCGGACAGGGGGGGGGGGTGCGACGCTCGTGCATATACTGGACCAAGGGGGTTGCATCCATGGTAAAAAATGCTCTTTTTTTCACCAGAGCCATTTTTCTGACTTGTCAAAAATTTACCAGAGCCATTTTTTTATGTATCCAGTCATTTTCAGTTTCAAATTTTCGAAAAATACATAATATAATGTACTCTTATTTTATTTGTGGGGATGGGGACATAAATGTAAATTGTATTTATTGAATTGTAATGTATGAATGCAATTGTCACCACATCATTGCAGATTAATACAAGGCAAGATAAATTTAAATATGAATGATAGTGTCAATAGTTTCTAGTTCTACACTCTGTTGTATAACTTTTATTATCAATTGTATTTTATTGTGCATCAGCGGGTTGATCTAGCCAGCGCCAGCTGCAGCGGATACATAAGCTGGATTTACACTGACGATTTTGATGTGCCAAATTGTACAAACTTGGCAGTTTGGCAACTGACAATCGCCAGTGTAAACGCGTAAAGTTGTAGGTCCAGCCGATTAATAGCACCGAGTCGGAAGATTAGAACATGTTCTAATTTCCCTAACTTGGAGCAGTTGGACGTTTTTTTGCCAAGTGGCCAATCAGACAACAGCAATCAGGAGTGTGTCCCTCCACCATAGGGGAGAGCACGTTTTTGCTTTAGGCGCCGCGGCATGTAATACATGCAAAAATGGGTATCCGTGTCGCCCCCCCGCGTGCGCTACGGGTCAAATGTTGAAACGTTTGCCGCCTCGCGCTCAATAACGTAAGAGCTTTGAATATATCTATAGAGAGGTTGGTAGAAAGAAGAAAAACGCCAACTTGACTGCATATAATCGTCAGTGTAAACCCAGCTTAAGCCGCTGCTGCATGCACGGTGTATATGTAGCGCTCGCTGTACGTACGTACTTGTGTACATTTCAATTTATCAGGCCACGGGAGCGATTTCCTCTCGGGCGATCGCTTCCATTATTGTTCTTACCAGAGCGATTTTAGAGCTTACCAGAGCGAAATCGCTCGTCGCTCCCGTGTATTTTTTTCCCTGGTTGCATCACCCGTACACGTGTCAAGCGAGGGGGGTGACAACACCCAGGCACCTGAGGCACGTGAGAGGGAGGCACTTCCAGGATCCTATGTCACTGCAGGGTCCTATATAAGCAGCCAAGATCCAACAGTAAAACGAGTCAGTCTTCGGACGGCCACGAACAAACGAACGCACTTGAGAAAGAGAACGAACGAATGAACGAACGCGCTTGAGAAAGCGAACGAACAAACGAACAAACAAACGAACAAACAAACACTCTCGTGGGAGCGAACGATCGCGCTCGAGAGAGCGCACACACACCATCAGAGGGAGAGCCACCCACGAGCAGGACGACGCCCGAGAAGTCTCTTATACTAAGGGAGGGGCCCGGAGCTACGGCCTACCCCGGACAAGGATACACGCTGCCATCCCACGAACTCGCGCCGAGCCGCGGCAGCACACGACGGGGAGAGACGGACCAGGAGCGGCGCCGTGGGCTACAATATTAACCCGTAGAATAGCTAATAGTTAAGCGAAACGTGTAATAACGGGGTATAACATAAACGTGGCATAAGTAATATATCTATATATATCTATATGCTATAGTTGAGATACGTATACGGAATGTAATTCGTATACGATGAATAAAACCATCCGTTGTATAAAGACTATATATAAAGACTTGCGTTCATTTCACTCTGGGGGTTTTCTTGCTACTGCATAACCGTCCTGCCTTCACGGTAGGAGCGGAAAATGATCTCGACACAAATAAATTACACATGCTATTGCTATAACCACAGCACCTGTGAAAGTCCAGTGTGGCCACCCCTAGGGCCACTATAGTCTACAGTCTACACTAACACTAACACTGAGTAACAGTGACAGTCTGATACAATGTCAAATATACACCATAGACAACGCAGTCGACCCAACATACCAAACGTTTTCTCAATAAATTCCAAATTCGGTGTACCATCGCAGTTTACCCACTCCCGTCTGCTAAGCCACATAGACGTCAGCCTATCGCCTAGCAAGCACGGTGTATTTGTTATTAAAAACTGTTGGCAAAATTCACTAAATAGCATAGGTAAGTCAATGTAAGGAATTCCATCTATGCTATCGGATCTGGAAAATTTAAAAGATTCTAAATTCGATAGAAAATCAAGAGATTTTATGGTACTGTTAATAACGGACATAATCATTAGACCTATAAGTATAACATATAATGGCATAGATCAAAATCAGTGAGTAAGTTACAGAAACGCTCGTTAAGGGCGCTGACATCTTAACGCTCACAGCGCCACCTTCCACAGGCGGCGCTGGTGTCGGTTTATTGCACACACGTAGCCGGCTGTAAATTGTAAACAGACCAACAAGTTGGATCAACATATGGTTTTGTAAACTGTAAAAAGTGTTAGATTACCAACAGCCATGACATCAATTAAAAGTCTAGAAGCAAGGATAGCGCAGCTAGAAGATGAGCTCAAGGAAGAGAAGCACAAGACAAAGTCTGCTCGACAGAAAATTTCTCAGATGAGCTCTGAAGTGGTAGATTCAAATCCATACAGGTGAGGCAGGAAAAACGGCCGAAGCCTAGTTTAGCACCCCGGATTAATTTACTAGTACTAGTACTGTAGTAGCACATATGCGAAAACACATTTCCGAAAAGGCCGGCCGCCGATATCTCTGCTTACATGATTCGCTCAGCAAAAGAGTGAATATCCGTCGGTACATACCCGGGGTGCAAATCCACTTTAGGCACCTTACTCCTTAGGTATCACGAAGTGATGCACAGATTTCTGTGTATCTGTCATTAACTGATGCACAGACTTTCCGTATATCAAGGAATGATGCAAAAACCCTAACCCTAACCCTAGCCCTAACCCTAACCCCAACACACTTCGTGATACCTAAGCCTAAGGTTATACTTTATGACTTAGTCACTTAGGGTTAGGGTTAGGGTTTTTGCATCATTCCTTGATATACGGAAAGTCTGTGCATCAGTTGATGATACACAGAAATCTGTGCATCACTTCGTGATACCTAAGGTGCCTAAAGTGGATTTGCGCCGCGAAGGGCTAGCTATAGTTTTAGCTCCAAGAAACGGTATTGCTAGGGTTAGAATATAGACGTTCCGTCGCACAGCCTGGTCGGGCTAGCTATAGTTTTAGAGCTAGTATCGATGTTACGTATATATATTACAGCCAACAGGGTTTCTTCTAGCTCTAGTACTATAGCCCGCATACGGCAACAGTACGCGGGCTATAGTACTAGAGCTAGGGCCGTTTCTTCTATATAAGACTAAGAGGCACAGTGGCGCACCGCCTTTGTGAAAATGTTCCTGTATTTACCTGCCGTTGTCAAAATGGTGTCAACCCACAAATAAATACAGTGTTTCCCCTGCATTGACACTCGCCTCGCTCAAATTCTCAGCCGCGACAAGGAAATTTGTCAAAAACACCGCCTCGCTGACGAAAATCAATGTTCTTCCATCAATAAACTACACTTTATTGTACTAAAATCAAAATAATTAAAGCTTCAAACGTAGGATACAACGCCGCATACTCACGATACTGTCAACGCGTGAATCTTGGCAAGGCCTATAGATAGGAAGGATAGGAAGATGATTGGTCATGTACTTGAGCGCCACAGGCGCCATGTTTACTCCAGCAGCGAATTAAGGGCGCTATAATTATGCATACATATGCATGGGTGTTTGTTTGTATTCTACACCAGGAAAGTGCTTTCATTGAAATAAAATAATCGCATTTCATGCTGTTTTAAAAGCGTTATTAATGCAAATGAGAGCATATATATCGATAATTAACTAATAATATTTTTTTAAATCTTTGGTTGAATTATGTATTTTTCAAATGTATGAACTTCACATTCATACGATCATTGATACACAGAATATAAATATAACTGGAAGCTTCAAGATCTTTGCCATGCTCCAGGCATTCGCCTCGTTTTCAACGGCATTACTATTTAATGTGAATACTTGTATCATTTCATATTCATTGTTTATTTGTTCCTTTTGACAATTTGAAAAAGAGATTAAAGAGTCTCATGGAATGTGTTCAGAATAGCTTAGAATGAAAAAAATTGCACAATTTTTTCAAAAATTTCTGGGTTCTCGAGATGCGCAAACACGCCTAAATTTGAATCCATTATGCGCGTGTTTTCCCCAAACTGGCCATTACCTCTGTTGTCTAATTTTCCCTCAGAAGAAACCCTGTACTATATTCGGTGTGGTTCTTTCATTTGTCGCCGACAAAACAGTACCCCCTAAATGGCTCCGTCTTCTTTTCAAGATGTGTTAAGGATACTCTCCACGTTGTGCATGAAATTTCATCGATTTTTCGTTTTCAACTTTATTCGATGGCTAACACTATGTGCCACCTGTGTACATGCTCATTTCTCCATATAACGGTACATGTGAACTGTCAGAGCGTTTTTGCTTGCCCGCGTACATGTGTAGTAAGCAGCGGCTGACGTCATTATGATGTCAGAGACATGATACAACCACGATATTAACTAAGCCGGTATCATTAAGCGTCAACCCTGCTACAGCTGTCATTACATGTATTCATGTACATTCATGTACATCTGCTAGTGATCCAACAAGTATCCCATGCCCAAAATAATTCTAACACCTCGCAACACACCTTGCAACACAAGCAGTACATCGCGCGCGTTTGTTGACATATTAGCTTTGTGACGTCAGGATGAGCTCAGGGTGCATAGAAGATTTAATCAATTTAGTGGTGTCAGTTAGTCATGGATATGTCGCAGTAAGTACTAACAGTAGATATTTCACATACGTTCACCCATTTTGCACACAGGCGGTCACTCATTGTGAAAAATAGAAAAACGCTGATTTCTCCGCTTCGATTTCTGACATAGTAGCCGATGTATAAATGGATATTTCTCTGTGATTACAACTCGGATTAATTTAATTTTACACTCGTTTTAATGGTAACATTTTGTGGTAAAAAAGCCCGTCAGGGATTGTTATTAAGTGCCTTACTTTATTAGTTATGCCTCTTTATTTGCTAAAATTTTCTATTTTTACACATAACTTGATTTGTAAGCAGTTTTTTTCGAGTTTTCTCGGTAAATATGTAAATTAAAGAAAAATCCTGACGGGCTATTTTGGTCCATATTGTGCTTAACATGTGGCAAAAATTTTGTATCCTCACTCCTTCTGGTAGTTGAGAAATATCCCAAATACCATTTTTACATAAAAATTCAAAATTTGTGTGGTAACATAATTAGGTGCTGGAAATTTCATGACATTTTTTGGCTTGAGCATAGAGATATATCTCCTCTATAAATAAAACAAGTGATTGATTCGATTCATTCGCCAATTAACGTTTAATCTTCACTAGAGCAATACCCGTGCACAACGTGGAGAGTATCCTTAATATTAGATTGAGTATGTGTCCTGGATCGCATGATGGCACCGCTCCAACGCAATCAATGCTGTGCACAACCCCACTGTGCAGGTACCCCAACAGCGAGCAGTGCTGTTAGTTTTATTGATCATCTTTTAACTGCCAGAAACCTGATAACCAGAAACCTGTCCATCCAGTAGGTGGTGGAATTACTAATTATATTACTATTTGTGGAAGCCCTCTTAATTATAATACCACTGCCTTTAATACTGATCTCTAAGGAAATTGCATCTCTTATTGCAATTTTTCTGTAAATCTTAAAGGCATAATAAGCCCATTGCTTATGCAATGTTGACGAATGCTAGAGTAACTGGCACCTTGTGTAGTTAACAATTACATAACCTTACATCCAAACGCGTATTAGTTTGTCCAATGTCACTGCAGGTTACTAAGAAATGCCTAATTGAAATCCGCAGTCCAAAAATCTGTTGTTTACAGTTTCAAACCGCTGCCGGTGAAGCGGGTGTGATACAGATTTATAGTGCACCGGTACGCAATGCTATCATCAGTGATTTCGTAAACATGGACGCTCGTGATAAGGAACTTTTTGTTAGGGCTGTCCACGTGCGTCCGTGATTAGTACGTGTGTTTTACTCCATTTCCATGTTTGGTCCGTGGCCGTGGTTACACCGCTGACACCTCCATTTCATCTTGTGTCCAAAACATACGGGCCGCACAAATGTTTACGTCATCGCTTGACTCGTAAATGATACGTTGATACATATCAACAACCGATTTCAAGTCTTGTTTGTAATGTAACCAGCAGTGATATTAGACAAACTAATACGCATTTGGCTACTAGGTTATGTACTTAGGCCAAAACAAAATATATGTGTGGTTACCGTTACATGCCGAAAAAAATAGGGTAGGTAGGTAGGGAAAACATTTTATTTTCTTGAAATATTTTATTTACGAACCATGTCCGAAGGATGTGCGTTGTGGCTTTTGAAGCAGGAACTGTCCAATTTATTATTTTTTTATTTTGACTTTAAAGAAAATTGACAATAAAATGTTTAGGGTCGCTGGAAATAAATAGGGTCGGTCGGGAAACCGTAACCACACCTATATTTTGTTTTGGCCTTATTAACTACACAAGGTGCCAGTTACTCTAGTATTCGTCAACATTGCATAATCAATGGGCTTATTATGCCTTATTCTTAACAATAAATTACTAATTAATCTATTATGTATTTTGCTTCAGAACAATGGGAATGTGATAGGTAGATACATGATATCTATATAATTGATACAATGTATACATACATGTATGTACTATAGCTGCGTTCACACGAGGATTTCAGTACCGTACTTGAGCGTTCACACGCTAAAAATATACGCGGCTTATTCAGTACCGTACTGAAATACACGGCTTACTCGGCGCGGAATCACATTCCGCGCCGAGTAAGCCGCGTATTTCAGTACGGTACTGAATAAGCCGCGTATATTCGGCACCACGCTGGCCGCGTATTGTCTGTCGTGTGAACGCAATTTCGAATTGCGAAACTGTAGCGCGCTTACCTAGACTGGTACCCGTTCGCTACACGACGTTAGTGTAGCGTGTGGAACTGTCGACCGGGTACCAGTCTATATCATACCTAGCCAGCTAAGCCTCGATTCTCGTGTGAACGCTCCAGGTTGTCTTAGCACGGTATTTCAGCCGAATTCAGCACCAGATAAGTATGGAACCAGCGAGGCCGTGTATATCGTGTGAACGCAGCTACTGATGTCAATACATTATACATGACTTATATGTGCCATACACATAGAACATACAATCGCAGTTGCTCATACAAAAATGTGTTATATTAAGAGATGATTAAGAGACAGTACAATGTAATATAATGTAATACACTGTGATACAAAGTATCACAACCCCACGTAATCTTTACTTTACTTACATGTTTTTCTACACAACTCTTTCATGTAAGAGGAGCAAATGAGATTTTCAAATGTATGTCTTACACATGGAAAATGGGTCATTTTGTGTAGATGCCTCGTTGGTGTACTTGCATCTACGTCATTACAGTCACATTGCGAATTTTGTTAGTTTTACACCTTATTATGTGGTAGTTATATTATAATAAATATTTCTTTTTAGTCGATTGATGGCTTTGAAACGGATGGGCATCGTAGAAAATTACGAGGTAAGAAATGAACTACTAGTCACGCACTACCCAAAAGCTTAATATTATCATAATCTTATGTTATATCAACACACTAAGATTGTTCAGTGTTACTCTCAATGCTGGTAACAAGTTCAGTATTAAAACAGAGTATTATCAATAAGATAGAGTAAAAATAGTAAAGCCTTATTTTTCTCCTGGCATTATACTTTTATAGCAAAATACTTAAATTATGTCAGGTTATTACAAGTTTCACTATTTCTATGTAAGAAGAATGACAGTAAATGGTTGGCCTTGTTTATATATTTACTGACTATTACAGTGTGTGTAATTTTAGAAAATACGCGACTACACGGTGGCTGTGGTTGGCATCGGTGGAGTCGGAAGTGTTGCTGCTGAAATGCTGACTCGATGTGGTATTGGAAAGGTCAGTGAGCCTCACATAATGTTGCTGGCATAATGTGTAAGCAGTGATATCTTTATTTTATTAAGTTACATTAAAGTGTTTCGGAATCCATATTTGGTGTTATCACATCCAGATTACATTTCTCATCAAAAAGTCATTTATTGAAGAATCCAATTTAAGAAGCCAAATGTTGTTATTTCCGCATCTGTGCCATTGAAAGTGGTTTTTGTGTGTTTATTGTTATGTATGCACATTTCTAGTTACTTCTGTTTGATTACGACAAAGTTGAATTAGCCAACATGAACAGACTTTTCTTTCAACCACATCAAGCAGGACTCAGCAAAGTAGAGGCTGCAGAACGGACGCTAAGGTGAATGGAAATGTAATAATTACATAAGATATACCTCCTTATATGAGCCGAAATCATATTAAAATAAAGTAATATAGCAATTAATATAGCATGTACATTTATTAGGGTTTAGCAGTTTATTAGCATGTAAATTATATGCGAAGGTATGTTGCTAATTTTAAAAGCGCTTTACTTGCAATATATTGTTTGTAAACTCCCAAACAGTGTATAATATAGAAGTTTCTGTATTTGAAGAGAAATCAACCCAGATGTAGAGTTTGAGACATACAACTACAACATCACGACACTAGAAAACTTCAAACATTTCATGGAAAGACTTTGGTATGTCTGTAAGAAGGTTGCTACTTTGTATTGAATAGTTGCTAGTATAATAATTATAACTGTTTGCCTATTACATTAAGTTCTCAATAGCTGCGTTCACACGAGATTCACGGCCTCGCTGGTTCCGTACTTATCTGGTGCTGAATTCGGCTGAAATACCATGCTAACACAACCCGGAGCGTTCACACGAGAATCGAGGCTTAGCTGGCTAGGTATAATATAGACTGGTACCCGGTCGACAGTTCCACACGCTACACTAACGTCGTGTAGCGAACGGGTACCAGTCTAGGTAAGCGCACTACAGTAAGAGGTAGTGATGGGAATCGGCTGGAATTTCATAATCGATTATCGGTTTCCCTTAACCGATCGATAATCGATTATAATCGGATAATTTGGTTAAGTACTAGATAGATTTCTCAGGGTTCTCCCAGGCATAAATTCAAACAGGGGAGGGCAGGTGCTAGGGGGAGAGGGGAGGGGGACACTAGGCGGGGCGAGGAAAAATACAGGGGGTCCGGGGGCGTGTATTTTTACCGTACGACTAATTAATGCGTAAAATCGACCACACCATAGACGGTATTTGGTGGTTTTGTATATATATAGATAGCCGAGTCGGTGTACAGTTATGGCAGGTTAACTGTGCATGTCACTTAATCTGGGTACTTGTCTGCGTGCATGCGTGGTCGGTAAAATACACGTCGCGTCGGTGTCCTGGTCGAACCCGGCAAATGTTCTTGACGGACTCGATTCGCGCTGCTGGCAACTTTATATTGTGGTGGAATTTAAACGGGGCTGGGAGATAATTTTCCAACGGGGCCCAACGGATTCAAACAGGGGAAGAGATTATTTCAAACGGGGCGCGCGCCGCCCGTTTGCCGCAACGTAGGCGAGAACCCTGGATTTAATTTAATCTTACCTTTGGTATATATATTATATAACAATTATACATAGCATTCAATATTATCATGTTATGATCAATGTAATTAATTCTGTGAGGTTGCTGCGTTGTATTGTCTATCAATGTCATGTTCCTATACAGTATTTAATCAATTTAAAAGAAATATGGTGTTAATGCCTTCTAGTTCAAAACATTAAAAGTACTCTCGTAGCATTAACATTAGTCGTAAGTGTTATCAATTAACATTAGCATTAACTTTACGATGTTTCTGACAACGGGCCCCTGCAGGACTTGTGCTCTAGCTACTTGTCATATAAATTCACACATCGTGAGTACAGTTCCTTGTTTGTTTGTTTTGGTATTTCCGATAATCGATTATTTGTTTTCATAATCGATTATCGAATTTGAGACTATAATCGATCGATTTTCGATTATAATCGATCATCGGGACATCACTAGTAAGAGGCCTCGAATTGCGTTCACACGACAGACAATACGCGGCCAGCCTGGTGCCGAATGTTTCAGAGCGGAATGTGATTCTGCACCGAATAAGCCTCGTATTTCAGTACGGTACTTGCTAAGCCGCGTATAAGTCTTGAATATTTTTACCGTGTGAACGCTCAATACGGAACTGAAATCCTCGTGTGAACGCAGCTAATTACACACTGATTGTCGTATATAGCATTAACGTACAAAAATTTATGATGCATTCTTCCATGAATTCTTGCACTCTGCTTACAATCAAGAGTCTATCTAGAGAGCTCTAATCTAATCTTAAGATACTAATCTAGAGAGCTCTATTATGAGCTCTTGTTACAATATAATGTGGTATAATTGTGAATCATACTTGTGGACTTTTTTGGTTCGGAATTTCTAATAGAATGGTCATTTTCATAGCAATGGTAGCTTGCAAGGTGACCTGCCCATTGATCTGGTGCTGTGTTGTGTGGACAACTATGAGGCTAGAATGGCAATAAATACCGTGAGTGTAATATCCTTTGAAGACTGATGGATATGAATATAAACAGATTTAACCAACGAATTTAATCAATACCTTTAAAGCGATCATTGTGAGTTGTTTTCAGCGTTTTTTAGTGTTTATTCTCACTCTCATGATGCCTACCGTTGTTGCTTGAGTAACAGTAATTGTTTGAAATAACAATAAAATATCTTAGAACCGCATGCAAAGACAAAATCATGCACGATTACAATTTTGCATTCTCTTGTTGATTTTCGCTGTCATGTCTCGCACTTTCTCGCGGTACCGCGAGACGTCAACAAGGGTACAGTAATGCAAAAATTACACCGGAGATATTTTTGGTCAGATGTAAACACAGAGGTGCATAGTAGCGTAACACAAACAAGAGTGTAAATTGTAACCTCATAAATATTAGTCTTCAAAAGTCCTAGGGACTATAACGAAGACGGAGAGAGAAGTGGATCAAATCCTCGTTGCGTACTGCCAGCGAGAATACTTATCACACACAAATAGATGCCCCTTTCACGCCTTTGTTTTAATTATGTTCGCTTGTTTGAGACGCCATTTGTGATTTTTGAAAGTCTTGACTCGAAAAAATGTATTGCTGGTATGATGTGGTCAAATCAATTTTTCTATGTTATAACTGCATAAAATATTGGTGTTTTGAATGTTGGTGTAATCAGTGATATTTTCGCTGTCAGGTGAGACTATATTCAGCTATATTTAGTTTTTCTGAGCAAAATTCTCGCAATGATCGTTTTAATACATTTATTGACTCATCATCTCACTCTGTTGGATCCCCTAAGATCATAAGTGATTACTTTAGTTAGATTACGTCACTTTCGGTTTATACAGTCTATATATGAGAGATGTATCGCAATGTAAACATTCTCTACAGTGAGTTGATTTTGTCCTTTATGTAATGGCACTCTATTAACAATTTATTGATATTAAAAATTTACTATGTTTAGTGTCTCGGTATAGCCTATGTCCTTTAAATGTGAAGGTGATAGTGAGTTTTTATTTATTTCATGAAGTTTGTTAGGAAAAAGGTTAAGATAGTATAAATTATAAATGTAAAAATACACATTTATGTTATAAATTATCTCATATTGGAATTGTACTCCTCTCATATAATAGGCTTGCAATGAAGTGGGGCAGCAGTGGTTCGAGTCAGGCGTGAGTGAGAATGCAGTCTCTGGACACATACAGTACATCAATCCCGGCGAGACAGCTTGCTTCGCAGTGAGTTATCTATACTATAAAAGGGAACAGCCCATTTTTTGTTAGCTATGTTCTCTTAATCTGCTCGCATGATTTCAAATTGCTTGACTGTAAACGATGCATTACTACTCGTAGAGTAATGATGGGGCGACACTTTTTCAAAACAGATGAAAACACGATAAAGTTGAATTTCAGCCATTTTATTTAACACTGCGTTTACCGATATCATACCGGTTTATCGATCGACGTCACTACTCACTACCATTAACCAATGTAGTAACGCGCCGTTTGCCCGCTGCCGCTGTGGCGGCAGTGGTGTAGCACGCTTGCCTAATACGTTAGGGGTCGGGAGTTCGAAAACTCCAACAGCCGCGGAAATTAAAAAAAATATATATTTCACGGCAGGTGCGCAACTTCTTTTCTGTCATCCTAAATATATGCATATTTAAAGTATATTTAATTTAAAATCTATACTAATAAAAGGGAAACAGCGAATTTTTTATTAGCTAAGTTATCTTTTAATAGCCCGCATCATAGCAATTCCCTGGATATCCCAAAATCCATATGGGCTGTTTTCGCCACACAGCCGGATTTAGGCGGCAG